>NC_090755.1:9980637-9983947 GCF_036898095.1 Palaemon carinicauda
ATAAACAATGCTGTTGTTGTTCTTGTGTTTACATTTTTTTATAAATACTAAACATAACTATCCATAACTAAAGCGTAAACACATATCTCCAATAACAATAACAATTATAAATAAAACAACGTATTTGATATACAGACTAATGTCCTTTTCTGTAAACATCCTAGAAAACTATTTCTCCCATTCGTTCCAACCCCCTGACGGGATTCGATCCAGTACTCTAGCTTAGAAAAGAGATAGTTGACGGATGACATGCCTTGCACACATACTATAAACAGTGATGCTTAATACATTTAAGCATATCAAATGATGCTTAATTCAGGGACATACATATTTGATGCTTTCTCCTAAAAATGTAGTTTAAAGGCTGTTCTGTGTCAAATGCCCCCTCTCCATCAAGCTAAAAACCAGGGAGGGCCAGGCAATGGATGCTGATGACCTAGGTAAGAAGGATGATGTGGTTGCAGACACTACAAGAAACTATCGACCTGGACTGAGTCTCGAACCCCCATCCAATAGATTGCTTTAGGGACGTCTCACAATAGCAGATATTCACAGGCTGGAGATTTATAGTTATAGTATACAATATGAAAACGCAAATTTGCCAGAATCACCGATTCCGCAAAGATTGAGCCCGCGTTTAAGGAGAGCTGTGTGTATATATATATATATATATATATATATATATATATAATTATACATGAATTGCAAAGATTGAGCACGCGTCTAAGGAGAGCCAACTGTGTATGTATGTGTATATATATATATATATATATATATATATATATATATATATATATATATACACAGTTGGCTCTCCTTAGACGCGTGCTCAATCTTTGCAATTCATGTATAATTATATATGTGTATAAATATATATATATATATATATGTGTGTGTGTGTGTGTGTGTGTCCGCAAAGATCGAGCCCGCGTATAAGGAGAGCCAACTGTGCTTGTGTGTGTGCTTGTATATATATATATATATATATATATATATATATATATATATATAATATACATATATATATATATATATATATATATATATATATATATATATATATATATGAAATGCAGCCGTTTCTAGTCTACTGCAGCACAAAGGCCTCACACATGTCTTGGTCATGTTTGAGTTTTGGCCATTTTCTATAAAAAAAAAACCTAATCCCAGGTCATGGGATGGGCAGTGCCAGCCCGCTAACTTCCTGAAGTCCCCCATAAGCCAGGGAATGGCACTAGTCATTTAATAACAATAACATGGACCTTGGCACTGCGAGGCGGACGCGCCTAGGGGGGAGGGGACAGAAGGGAAGGGGTTTTTGCTGGGGGGGAAGGGAGAGGGGGGTAATTAAGATGACACACTAACAGGAGGTGGAACAAAGGATGAAAGTGTAAGCGACATACAGCTGACGTCATGTTACAATTCAGATGGAATATCAATTCGAGTGGGGCAAGACAGATGGTCAGGGATTTTTGGGAATTATATTTTGATTTTTCTTTGCTGTGATTTTACAGGTTTCTTATTCTATATAAAATGATTAAACGGTTAAAGATATATATTTAAGTATATATATATATATATATATATATATATTAATATATATATATATATATATATATATATATATATATATATATATATGTGTGTGTGTGTTGTGTGTGTAGAAATCACGAAAGCTGACACGTGATGAATGTAAAATGTATTATAGCCACGAAAGGAAAAATGAAGAGACTTGATTGGAGTTATTACTTTCATCCACTCAGGATATTATCAAACAAACTCAAACATGTATATATATATATATTATATAATATATATATATATATATATATATATATATATAAATAGATAGATAGATATATATATATATATATATATATATATAGTATATATATATATATAAATATATATATATATATATATATATATAATATATATATATATATATATATATATAAACACATATATACATAAACACACATTATATATATATATATATATATATATATATATATATATATATATATACACTACATATATATACACACGTAATACGAACTCACAAATTTAGTCCATTATAAAAACGTGCAAAAAAATATGTAGAAAAGCATGAAAAATTTTGTTTCATGAAAATACTTTGTAAAGAATCAAATATAATTCACATATAAGGAAAATTCAAGACAGCGATGAAAGAATTTCAAAAAATATGGAATAACCAGATCAATATTTTTTCAAGTCTTTTCACTACTGTTGGCTTCATATTCTATCTGATTTAGTCGATAGTTGTACACACCCTTTTTATTAAAGGGTCGTTATAGAATTGATTAAAATGTGAAAAATAATATGAATAGTTTGCTTATCCTTATATCTATCGGTCGAAGGTTCGAATCCTGGTCGGGTAGAACTATTTAGCATTAAAAGAAGTTGCCATATTTTTGGCTTGAATAGAAAATAAAAATCTCAATCCCGAGTGTTGGTGATAAAATTATCATATTTATATATATATATATAATATATATATATATATATATATATATATATATATACTACATATATACATATATTTATATATATATATATATATACATACATACATATATATATATATATATATATATATATATATATATATATATATATATATATATACATATATATATATATATACTCTAATATCATTTTCTAGGGACTAAACGAATACATTTCTCAAACACGGAGACTCACAGAACTATCTAAGCAATGATGTATTCTTTATAAGCATTTCTATACAAATTTGGGTACGTAGGCCTAGATTTTTTTAATGTGTAACCTAGTCTAATCCAATATAATTTTCTAGAGACTAAAGAAATACTTTTCTCAATCAAGAAGACTCACGGGCATTATTCAAGCAATGAGTTTTTCTATGCATTCCTATACATATGTGCGCACATAGGTCTACACGTGTAGGCGTGAATATACCTAGACCGTGGGTAGTGAGTGGCAAGCAGTGTTCCGGTATAGGAAGGCTCTTCCACATCTTTCCAATATACTGTGTCTGAGAGAGAGAGAGAGAGAGAGAGAGAGAGAGAGAGAGAGAGAGGAGAGAGAGAGAGAGAGAGAGAGAGAGAGGGGGGGGGTGACTAGTCGTCTCGTGGTAATAAAAATATTCTGTGTGCAATTTTGGTCTTGCCAAGAGGATCATTATGCTCCGGTAATTACACTAACTAAAATATACATTACACATTCTCAGGGCCTCAGACCATGACGTATGTGGAACTGGAAGTAAGAGGCAATTATAGTCTTGACTCGTATTTAGGATTTAGGGAATAGT
>NC_090755.1:9984447-9989447 GCF_036898095.1 Palaemon carinicauda
TTTGACTAAACTTGGTAACCATGTTTGGTATGATCCAAGGATGAATCTGTAATGTTTTGGTTAAAGTATATCTAAGTAGAATTACGCAGCAGTAATTAGAAAATACTTGCATTGTTAAGAAAATGGCAAATATTCTGTTAGGTTATTTTTTTTGTGAATAACATTACACAAAAACTACTGAACCAATGTTGACCAAACTTGGATTTTTGAAGAAATACATCAAAGATCCAAGTATGCTGTTAAGAGCAAAATAAGATTGTTTGGCGTGGCGAAGGCATGGGTATTATTATTATTATTATTATTATTATTATTTTTGTTATTGTTGTTGTTATTATCATTATCATTTTGTTATGATTATTATTATTATTATTATTATTATTATTATTACTACTTGGTAAGCTACAACCCTAGTTGGAAAAGCAGGATGCTATAAGCCCAAGGGCTCCAATAGCGAAAATATTATTATTATTATTATTATTGTTATTGTTATTGTTGTTGTTGTTGTTGTTGTTCGCAACCAGAGTATAATTACTCCCTCTCCCCTTTACCCGAAGGACGGGGATATATATATATATATATATATATATATATATATATATATATATATATATATATATATATATATATATATATATATATATATATATATATATATATATATATATATATATAGGAAACATCACCGCCTGGTGATTTCCTGGACTGGAGCTTGAGTCCCGCTCAAACTCGATAGTTTCTTTGTAGTGTCTGTAACCTCACTATCCATACGAGGTAATGATTAGGTTTTGGGGAACCCTGTAAATATACATTTGAGTCATCAGCAGCCATGGCCTTGTCCTCCCGGATCCTACCTTGGGTGGAGAACGAGATTTAGATAGATATATAGATTCTTGTAGTCTGGTGTCATGTGTCACTTAAAGTTAAGGATGACATCGTCTGGGGAGTTTTTATGACACCACGGTCGAGAAATCGGTGTCGTCTGACACCGTGAAGACATACATAGTTATTGTTGTCATTATTTGTTTATTTTTACCTCCGTCAACGAAATTAGGAGGAGGTTATGTTCTACCCCCTTTTTTGTGTGTTTGTTTGTGAACAGCTTCCTTGTTACAACTTTAATCGTAGAGTAATGAAACTTTCAGGGATTAACTATTATGTAAAAAGCTGGAAATGATTAAATTTTGGTAGGTCAAGGTCAAAGGGCAAGGTCACGGTCAAGCAAATGTACAATTCACGTAATCAGCCATAAGTTTGGACATCGTTGTCACAGAGACTTCAAACTTGGTTCATATTTGAGTGTATGAAAATCCACGCCAATCAATACATGCTGAGGTCAAAGGTCAAGGTTGAGAAATAAACTGCCGCGGCGGAGGTCTGCGCTTTCCTGTGAGTGCCCCTCAATTTTTTTTGTTATTGATATTAATTAGTGTTTGTTTTATTTGATATATCAGAAACATATCATTTTAGATGCATTTACTTTAGGCCTATTATCACGGTCTTATGTATTTTTTCATGAAATATTTTACGAATTTTCATTGTTATCAGAAACTTATGATTTTAAAAACATTTATTTTAGGCCCATTATCACCGTAATATAATTTTTTTCATGAAATGTTACTGAAACTTATCATTTTAAAAACATTTATTTTGGGCCTATTATCACCGTAATGTAATTTTTTCATGAAATGTTACTGTAATTATCATTATTATAAGAAAGTTATCATTTTAAATGCATTTATTTTAGACCTATTGTCACGGTAATCATTTTTTTTTTCATGAAATGTCCCCGGAATAATCTTTGATATCAGAAACTTATAATTTTAAAAACATTTATTTTAAGCCTATTGCCACGGTAATATAATTTTCTATGAAATGTCACTGAAATTATGTGTAACATCAAAAACCCATCAATTGCCCAGCAAACATTCCAATTCAGTTACATGTAACTTCAGAAACTGACACACACACCCCAAGAAGAAAGCCATTCTCTAACCCCCGTCACGTGTTGAGGCGAATTAAAAATAGCCAAAGAATCGCTGCTAGCTAAAATAGCAGCAAAAACCTTTTTGTGTAGATTTCAATTGGCTTCCGATACGTCGATATCCGTGTGAATGAAGACAGAAAGTCCTTTTTATTACTCTGGGAGTCTGAAAAGTTTAAAGGTCGCTCGTGAATGGCAGAGGCAAGGGACGGTGACAATGCCCTAGCAAGCAGGGTAATGCGTCCAAGACCTCTCTCCACCCAAGCTAGGATCAGGGATGGTCAGGCAATGGCTGCTGATGACTCAGCATTTAGACCTATAGGCTCCCCCAAAGCCCCCATCCTTAGCTTACGAAGATGGTGAGGTTGTAGACACCAAAGGAACGACAATGCCATAGAGACTGACCATATATACATCTGATCAGCGTCCTAGGCCTCTCTCCAAACAACCTAGGACCAGGGAGGGCCAGCTATAGCTGTTAATGACTCAGGAGATAGACCTCTAGGCTCCCCCCAAAGCCCCCATCCTTAGCTTACGAAGATGGTGAGGTTGCAGACACCAAAGGAACGACAATGCCATAGAGACTGACCATATATAAATATGATCAGCGTCCTAGACCTCTCTCCAAGTAAGCTAGGACCAGGGAGGGGCCAGGCTATAGCTGTTAATAACTCAGGAGATAGACCTATAGGCTCCCCCAAAGCCCCCATCCTTAGCTTACGAAGATGGTGAGGTTGCAGACACCAAAGGAACGACAATGCCATAGAGGCTGACCATATATACATCTGATCAGCGTACAAGCCCTCTCCCCAAACAAGCTAGGACCAGGGAGGTCCAGGCAATGGCTGTTAATGATTCAGGAGGTAGACCTATAGGCCCCCTTAACCCCCATCCTTAGCTTACGATAATGGTGAGGTTGTAGATACTAAAGGAACTAACGAGTTGAGCGGGGCTCGAACCCCAGTCTGGTGATCACCAGGCAGAGATGTTACTAATGAGTAGTTGAATCAATAGAACTTCAAAAGTTCAAATTTGCAGCGAATATTTTTATGTTGAACAGGCTGACATAAGTCTTTTATATTTTATATAAGAAAGGTCTCTTTTAATGTTACTGTTCTTAGAATATTTTGTTTTAATTTTTCATTACTTATATATGTTTATTTATTCCCTTGTATCCTTTCCTCACTGGGCTATTTTTTCCCTTTTGGAGCCAATGGGTTTATAGCATCTTGCTTTTCTAACCAGGGTTGTAGTTTCACTAATAATAATAATGATAATAATAATATTAATAATAATAATAATAATAAATTGCAGTGGTATTAGTAATTATAATATTAATAAATATCTTTAATGTAAATAAAATAGTATTTATAACTTCTGATGGAAAAGAATTCATGAGTCGACATTTTTATAATTTGAAAATATATTTAGATGAAAAGTGAAAGGTTCAATTGTGAATATATGTTTAATACAAAATTTATTCGTGTAAATATATGATGTAAATGTATATTTCTTAATAAAAGCACAACTAAATGTCTTTATTTTAATATTTTTCTTAAACTAATCTGGTAGTTATTCCTTATTTTCTTTCCTACACTTGGGCTATTTTCCCTGTTGGAGCCCTTGGGCTTATAGCATCTTGCTTTTCTTACTAGGGTTGTAGCTTAGCAGGTAATAATAATGATAATAATAATGTCTTTATAACCAATATTGCAGTTTTTTATTGTTAACGATTAGTAATATATTTTCTTGTAGTTTATCATAATAGTGTATCAGTAATTACCTCTAAATCTAATAGTGTTTTTGAGGTAGATGACTGAGTTCTATTCAGCGCTGGGGAGCTCATATTAAATCGTGCAAGTAAGCTAACAGTTTCGTGCAAGTTACTTAATAGTTATCGAGTCAGGTAATACCCAAACGCCTTTATTACTATTGAACATTTCTTAGAATAAAAGTTCTCCCTGTATCGATGATTACTTTCCACGTCCCAGACGAATATTCGTCACCTGCGCTTCCCAGAAATGCGGAGGTGAAAAGATATCTTGCCGAGTCACACGCTCTGAATAAGAGTCATGAGACTCGGACGATGACGTCATGATGTGGCGTGAGTGATGACGTCACGGCTCGTTCTGGCTAGTGGTTGGGGGAAAACGGGAATGACGTCATTGTTGTATCCGCATGCTCGGCTTGTGAGTGGCCTCATGCGACGCTTTCCATCCCCCTCCCCCATCCCCCCCCGTTTCCCCCATCCCCTTTGCGGTGGTGCCACGTCTTCACGTTTCCGTGAAAGAAACTCGCTTGAATACCGCTTTGAAGGAAACAAACGAAAGCTGGCAATTTTTTTCTCGGCAATATCACGTTAGCCAAACCCGCTAAATATTTATAATTAAATTAATGATAAGAAGAATGTTGTAGCGTATCCTTTTCAGGGGTGTGGTTGTGATCCCATCGAACTGGCTAATCTTACATCGACCAATTAAGCATGAAAGAGAGGTGCTGACCTCGATGGCTACTTAGGAAATTGCCTCACTCCACCTGATAGGAACAGTCGGGCTGTCAGTAAGACAGACAAGAGGCGATTATTGACCAGAGCACTCCATAGCGCCAGGTTGGAAAGTGCTAATTTTACAGTTGGCAGTTGTTAAAATGGTCGTAACTGGCAGTTGTTAAAATGGTCGTAACTGGCAGTTGTTAAAATGGTCGTAACTGGCAGTTGTTAAATGGTCGTAACTGGCAGTTGTTAAAATGGTTTTCCATTTCAACTGGCAGTTGTTAAAATGGTCGTAACTGGCAGTTGTTAAAATGGTTGTAACTGGCAATTGTTAAAATGGTTTTCCATTTTAACTGGTTGTTAAAATTGTTTTAACTGGCAATTTTTAAAATGGTTTTAACTGGTAGTTGTTGAAATGGTTGTAACTGATAGTTGTTTAAATGGTTTTAACTGGCAGTTGCTAAAATGGTTGTAACTGGCAATTGTTAAAAAATTTTCCATTTTAACTGGCAGTTGTTAAAATGGTTG
>NC_090755.1:9996947-10000392 GCF_036898095.1 Palaemon carinicauda
AAATAAAATGCTTTCTTAATACTTGTACATATTTCATGTCTGCTATTTATATGTAAATCAAATGCTTTTTTATTGAAACTAAAATAAAGGGCAACAAAAAATACAAACGAAAAAGATACGTTTCTTCTCCTCAATGCAATGGTGTCTCTGACAGAAAGCATTGTTGTCTCTTCCGAACCCAATCCAAGAATGTCCTCGGGTTGGAGAAGCCCCGTTTTTATATGGAGTGGCCAATTCGTGAACTGGCGTGACCAATGCGGAAACGATGCGGAATGATGAGTGAACTCGCGTGAACGTCGCGTGAACGATGCGCGAACTGGAGTGAACTGGTCGTGAACAGTGCGCGAAAAACACCAGTGCGTGCCAAAAAGTGGCACGCACTGGCGCGCATCAATGCGTGCCAGTGCGTGGCAAAAATGCGCGCAAGTGTCAGGGGGGCTTATCTTTTTTCTCTTCCTCTCGTTATTTTCAAGTTTTTTAGTGTATATATGAAACTTTTATTTTAACGTTAATATTGTTCTTAAACTTCTTGTAGTTTTTCCCTATTTCCTTTCCTCACTGGGCTATTTTCCCTGTAGGAGGCCTTGGGCTTATATCATCCTGTTTTTCTAACTAGGGTTGTAGCATAGCAAGTAATAATATTAATAATCTGAGGCCTTTATCCTGCAGTGGACTAGAAATGGTTGTATATGTTGTCATTAATAATATATATATATATATATATATATATATATATATATATATATATATATATATTATATATATATATATTATATATATATTTATATATATATATGGTTATTTTTATTACGTCTTATTATTTACAATTGTGGGAACTTGAAAATCATATTAAAAAGACTTAAATGATTCGAAAGTATCTAATAGATTGATATGAAACGCTTTACTCATCTTGATGAGAGAGAGAGAGAGAGAGAGAGAGAGAGAGAGAGAGAGAGAGAGAGAGAGAGAGAGAGAGAGAGAGAGAGAGAGAGAATTATTTTCCAATATGGGAGGGTGACAGAAAGAGAGAGAAAGGGTGAAAATAGATATTTGCTGTTTCTGTAAGCTAAGAGAGAGAGAGAGAGGGGGGAGAGAGATTTGCTGTTTCAATACCAGAGAGAGAGAGGAGAGAGAGAGAGAGAGAGAGAGAGAGAGATTTCCTGTTCCAATATCAGTAAAGAGTAGAGAGAGAGAGAGAGAGAGAGAGAGAGACAGAGAGAGAGAGATAGAGAGAGGGAGGGAGGGAGGGAGGGAGGGGTGGTTCAACGTATTTTGCTAAAGGTTTGCCATTGCTTCGACAAGTGTATAAAGCTTACGGCTTTTTACTATATATATAGTATATATAATATATATATATATATACTATATATATATATATTATATATATATATATATTATATATATATATATATATTATATATATATATATATATATATATATATATATATATATATATATATAGGCCTATACGTACAAACACACAACAAGATTCACTACCACGAAAAGTAGATCACACACGCATGTATGTATAATTTCATGTAGGCCTATGGGCGTGCAGTAGGCCAACATGTATGCATACGTGCATGCATCCATTGAAGCATCATAAAAACAACTCATGTGTACCTATTTTGTACAGAATCTCTCTTAGAAAGTATTATTGGGACGTATTAGCCTTTCGTTGAGAATGCTTCACGCACTTCAAGGCCAAAGCCTTGAGCTGATGAGCAGTGCATCTTTAAGATGGGTCTAGTGTTATTGTTCCTGTTGTTGTTGTTGTTGTTGTTGTTGCAGCCTCTGCATCTGGCAATGCTGTTTCCCCTTGACTGGGGACTTCTGTGGCAACAGCTATCGATTTGTGATCGTTTCCTTTTTTAAACCTTTTTTTTTAAGTTTTATTTTAGGTTTACGTGCGTAGAGCTCTCTCTCTCTCTCTCTCTCTCTCTCTCTCTCTCTCTCTCTCTCTCTCTCTCTCTCTCTCTCCTCTCTCTCTCTCTTACTTATGCTGGAAGACATACAGTATCTGTACGTAAATCTACCTCGTTTATATATATATATATATATATATATATATATATATATATATATATACTATATATATATATATATATATATATATATATTATATTAGTCCGTTTATACTTAGTTACAAATACATTGTCAAGTTGTCTCTGATACTTTTCTTTACACCCATGACTTCGTTATCATTTTGGCGGACTAAATTAATCATTATTTTCTAATATGGCTTTCATATGTTTAGAAAATATAAGAAAACTGTAATAATAAATAATGGTTAATATTTATTATTTATATTATTATTATTATTATTATTATTATTATTATTATTATTATTATTTTTATTGTTATTTTATTGTTATTATTTTTACTATTATTATTATTATTTTTACTATTGATTACTATTATTATATTATTATTAGCTAAGCTACAACCCTTTTGGTAAAAGAGTACGCAATTAGCCCAAGGGCTCCAATAGGGAAAAATAGCCCAGTGAGGAAAGGAAAGAGATAGAGAGAGAGAGAGAGAGAGAGAGAGAGAGAGAGAGAGGAGAGAGAGAGAAGAGAGAGAGAGAGAGAGAGAGAGAATAAGATTTTAGTTTTCTTCAGTACAGTTTACAATGTAGTGATTTAAAGCATCAATGACGGAAAAAAAAAGCACTTCCAGGAATGTCCTGGATAATAATCTTTCCAGTTCTGCCTGGAAACCTCCAAATAATAGATTTCCTACATCATTTCCTGTGATAGAAGGACGCCTGCGCGCGGGACCCGCAAGTTACAGAATACAAAAGACTTTAAACAGATTGTGTTGAATGTGTAAAGTATGTTTCTCTCATCAACATAACATGCGTGGAGATGGTTTGAAACAAGCAAAATCAGAAAATGGCTAGGGTTAAGTCAAACTTGGAAATCAAATCGCTTGAAATTACATATAAAAATCAGGCTATATATCAGTTTAGTGAGATCCGTGTTACACTATGGACATGAGTCATGGTATGACAATGAAACCATCTCCAATAGATTTAGTAGATTTGAGAACAAAGTCCTCAGAAGGATATTGGGAGTTGAATGGCTGGACAGGATTAGAAATGAAACTATAAGAGAGATTACTCGAGTGCCATATGTGGATGAGATCACGATGAGGGGTAGATGGAGATGGTTTGGGCATGTTCCTCGCACTCTCCAAGAGAGAATAGTTCACTGAACTTTCAACTGTATTCCACAAGGCACTAGAAGAGTTGTAAGACCCAGGCCTACATGGCTGAGGACTATGAAGCTTGAAATGGGAGATGATGAATGGAGAAGTGTTGAATTAAAAGCTCAAGATAGAGACGTCTGGCGAAATCTAACCGAGGCCCTTTGCATCAATAGGCGTAGGAGGAGCTGATGATGATATGTATGTTGGTAGGCTAATCTCGTTCTTTTCTCTATG
>NC_090755.1:10000892-10003392 GCF_036898095.1 Palaemon carinicauda
ACATAAGACCGTGATAATAGGCCTAAAGTAAATGCATCTAAAATGATATGTTTCTGATATATCAAATAAATAAACACTAATTAATATCAATAACAAAAAAAATTGAGGGGCACTCACAGGAAAGCGCAGACCTCCGCCGCGGCAGTTTATTTCTCAACCTTGACCTTTGACCTCAGCATGTATTGATTGGCGTGGATTTTCATACACTCAAATATGAACCAAGTTTGAAGTCTCTGTGACAACGATGTCCAAACTTATGGCTGATTACGTGAATTGTACATTTGCTTGACCGTGACCTTGCCCTTTGACCTTGACCTACCAAAATTTAATCATTTCCAGCTTTTTACATAATAGTTAATCCCTGAAAGTTTCATTACTCTACGATTAAAGTTGTAACAAGGAAGCTGTTCACAAACAAACACACAAAAAAGGGGGTAGAACATAACCTCCTCCTAATTTCGTTGACGGAGGTAAAAACAAACAAATAATGACAACAATAACTATGTATGTCTTCACGGTGTCAGACGACACCGATTTCTCGACCGTGGTGTCATAAAAACTCCCCAGACGATGTCATCCTTAACTTTAAGTGACACATGACACCAGACTACAAGAATCTATATATCTATCTAAATCTCGTTCTCCACCCAAGGTAGGATCCGGGAGGACAAGGCCATGGCTGCTGATGACTCAAATGTATATTTACAGGGTTTCCCAAAACCTAATCAGTAACCTCGTATGGTTGGTGAGGTTACAAACGCTACAAAGAAACTATCGAGTTTGAGCGGGACTCGAACTCCAGATCAGGATATCACCAGGCGGGGACGTTTCCAATATATATATATATATATATATATATATATATATATATATATATCCCTGTCCTTCGGGTAATGGGGAGAGGGAGTAATCATACTCTGGTTGCGTACAACAACAACAACAACAATAATAATATAATAATAATAATATTTTCCCTGTTGGAGCGATTAGGCTTATAGCATTCTGCTTTTCCAACTAGGGTTGTAGCTTAGCAACTAATAATAATAATAATAATAATAATAATAATAATAATACCATAACTTCGCCATACTTTGTTCTTAGATGTATTTTCTTCAAAATTGGTTCAGTAGTTTTTATGTAATGTTGTACACAAACAAAAAATAACTTAACAAAATATTTGCCGTTTAACAATGCAAGTACTTTGTAAGTACTGCTGCGTAATTCTACTTAGATATACTTTAACCAAACATTACAGATTCATCCTTGGATCATACCCAACATGGTTACCAAGTTTGGTCAAAATCGGTACAGTAGTTTTTGTGAAGTTGCTCATAAAAAAAAAATAAAACCAACAAAATATTTGCCATTTACTTAACAATGCAACTATCTTTGAGTACTTCTGCGTACTTAATCCAACAGGTTACACATTCATCACTGTTTCAGACCCAAAATGACAACCAAGTTTGGTCAAAATCGGTACCCTAGTTTTTGTGAAAAAGTTGAATACAAATCCATTGCAAAATCTTCGATTCTGGCGAAGACAGCAATCAAAGAGATGTATTTCCAATGTTGCAAAAACCAAGGTTGCATGAATGAAAGCAACGATCTAATGCATGAGCAAGCAAGCCTTCACTGACTCGAGGTTGCTTAAAGGCAAAATTCATGTAATTGCATGACAATCATATAAAACATGGCGTCGCAATACGTATGGTCAGCCACCGAAAAATTAATATGGGGATTTTTTGAGGAACTTTGGTCTTAAAAAAAAAAATAACCAAATATAGATTCTATATATTGATAAGGTATGGTGTTGGGACCGGGATGTTATTCAGTAAGAGAGGTGAAAGTAAGGTGTTGAAGGAGCTGAACAGCTAAGTGATTCAAAGCTAGAAAGTCTTACATACGTAAGGACAGTGGGTTGCCCATCCCATTGGCCTCTAAGTTGAATGATAGGGTTTTGAATCTGATTATAAAATGTGTGTGTGTGTGTGTGTGAGTGTGTGAGAGAGAGAGAGAGAGAGAGAGAGAGAGAGAGAGAGAGAGAGAGAGAGAGAGAGAGAGAGAGAGAATTCAGAAGCTAATTATCACTGGTTGACACTCTCTCTCTCTCTCTCTCTCTCTCTCTCTCTCTCTCTCTCTCTCTCTCTCTCTCTCTCTCTCTCTCTCAATTTGCTGACGTAACATCAAATCAGTTTTTTGAAACTACAGATTATATACAGAATATATATATATATATATATATATATATACTATATAATATATATATATATTATATATATCCCTGTCCTTCGGGTAATGGGGAGAGGGAGTAATCATACTCTGGTTGCGTACAACAACAACAACAACAATAATAATAATAATAATAATAATATTTTCCCTGTTGGAGCGATTAGGCTTATAGCATTCTGCTTTTCCAACTAGGGTTGTAGCTTAGCAACTAATAATAATAATAATAATAATAATAATAATAATAATACCATAACTTCGCCATACTTTGTTC
>NC_090755.1:10013392-10025892 GCF_036898095.1 Palaemon carinicauda
AAGAGTGTATACTGTGACAATCAAAACTTGAAGAGTGTAACTTGAAGAGTGTAACTTGAAGAGTGTATACTGTGACAATCACAACTTGAAGAGTGTAACTTGAAGAGTGTATACTGTGACAATCACAACTTGAAGAGTGTAACTTGAAGAGTGTAACTTGAAGAGTGTATACTGTGACAATCACAACTTGAAGAGTGTAACTTGAAGAGTGTATACTGTGACAATCACAACTTGAAGAGTGTAACTTGAAGAGTGTATACTGTGACAATCACAACTTGAAGAGTGTAACTTGAAGAGTGTATACTGTGACAATCAAAACTTGAAGAGTGTAACTTGAAGAGTGTAACTTGAAGAGTGTATACTGTGACAATCACAACTTGAAGAGTGTAACTTGAAGAGTGTATACTGTGACAATCACAACTTGAAGAGTGTAACTTGAAGAGTGTAACTTGAAGAGTGTATACTGTGACAATCACAACTTGAAGAGTGTAACTTGAAGAGTGTATACTGTGACAATCACAACTTGAAGAGTGTAACTTGAAGAGTGTATACTGTGACAATCAAAACTTGAAGAGTGTAACTTGAAGAGTGTAACTTGAAGAGTGTATACTGTGACAATCACAACTTGAAGAGTGTAACTTGAAGAGTGTATACTGTGACAATCACAACTTGAAGAGTGTAACTTGAAGAGTGTAACTTGAAGAGTGTATACTGTGACAATCAAAACTTGAAGAGTGTAACTTGAAGAGTGTATACTGTGACAATCACAACTTGAAGAGTGTAACTTGAAGAGTGTATACTGTGACAATCACAACTTGAAGAGTGTAACTTGAAGAGTGTATACTGTGACAATCACAACTTGAAGAGTGTATACTGTGACAATCACAACTTGAAGAGTGTATACTGTGACAATCACAACTTGAAGAGTGTAACTTGAAGAGTGTATACTGTGACAATCACAACTTGAAGAGTGTATACTGTGACAATCACAACTTGAAGAGTGTAACTTGAAGAGTGTATACTGTGACAATCACAACTTGAAGAGTGTAACTTGAAGAGTGTATACTGTGACAATCACAACTTGAAGAGTGTAACTTGAAGAGTGTATACTGTGACAATCACAACTTGAAGAGTGTAACTTGAAGAGTGTATACTGTGACAATCACAACTTGAAGAGTGTATACTGTGACAATCAAAACTTGAAGAGTGTAACTTGAAGAGTGTATACTGTGACAATCACAACTTGAAGAGTGTAACTTGAAGAGTGTATACTGTGACAATCACAACTTGAAGAGTGTAACTTGAAGAGTGTATACTGTGACAATCACAACTTGAAGAGTGTAACTTGAAGAGTGTATACTGTGACAATCAAAACTTGAAGAGTGTAACTTGAAGAGTGTATACTGTGACAATCACAACTTGAAGAGTGTAACTTGAAGAGTGTATACTGTGACAATCAAAACTTGAAGAGTGTAACTTGAAGAGTGTATACTGTGACAATCACAACTTGAAGAGTGTAACTTGAAGAGTGTATACTGTGACAATCACAACTTGAAGAGTGTAACTTGAAGAGTGTATACTGTGACAATCACAACTTGAAGAGTGTAACTTGAAGAGTGTATACTGTGACAATCAAAACTTGAAGAGTGTAACTTGAAGAGTGTATACTGTGACAATCACAACTTGAAGAGTGTAACTTGAAGAGTGTATACTGTGACAATCACAACTTGAAGAGTGTAACTTGAAGAGTGTATACTGTGACAATCACAACTTGAAGAGTGTAACTTGAAGAGTGTATACTGTGACAATCACAACTTGAAGAGTGTAACTTGAAGAGTGTATACTGTGACAATCAAAACTTGAAGAGTGTAACTTGAAGAGTGTATACTGTGACAATCACAACTTGAAGAGTGTAACTTGAAGAGTGTATACTGTGACAATCACAACTTGAAGAGTGTATACTGTGACAATCACAACTTGAAGAGTGTAACTTGAAGAGTGTATACTGTGACAATCACAACTTGAAGAGTGTAACTTGAAGAGTGTATACTGTGACAATCAAAACTTGAAGAGTGTAACTTGAAGAGTGTATACTGTGACAATCACAACTTGAAGAGTGTATACTGTGACAATCAAAACTTGAAGAGTGTAACTTGAAGAGTGTATACTGTGACAATCACAACTTGAAGAGTGTAACTTGAAGAGTGTATACTGTGACAATCAAAACTTGAAGAGTGTAACTTGAAGAGTGTATACTGTGACAATCACAACTTGAAGAGTGTAACTTGAAGAGTGTATACTGTGACAATCACAACTTGAAGAGTGTATACTGTGACAATCACAACTTGAAAAATGTAACTTGAAGAGTGTATACTGTGACAATCACAACTTGAAGAGTGTATACTGTGACAATCAAAACTTGAAGAGTGTAACTTGAAGAGTGTATACTGTGACAATCACAACTTGAAGAGTGTATACTGTGACAATCACAACTTGAAGAGTGTAACTTGAAGAGTGTATACTGTGACAATCACAACTTGAAGAGTGTAACTTGAAGAGTGTATACTGTGACAATCACAACTTGAAGAGTGTATACTGTGACAATCAAAACTTGAAGAGTGTAACTTGAAGAGTGTATACTGTGACAATCACAACTTGAAGAGTGTATACTGTGACAATCAAAACTTGAAGAGTGTAACTTGAAGAGTGTATACTGTGACAATCACAACTTGAAGAGTGTAACTTGAAGAGTGTATACTGTGACAATCAAAACTTGAAGAGTGTAACTTGAAGTGTATACTGTGACAATCACAACTTGAAGAGTGTAACTTGAAGAGTGTATACTGTGACAATCACAACTTGAAGAGTGTATACTGTGACAATCAAAACTTGAAGAGTGTAACTTGAAGAGTGTATACTGTGACAATCACAACTTGAAGAGTGTAACTTGAAGAGTGTATACTGTGACAATCACAACTTGAAGAGTGTAACTTGAAGAGTGTATACTGTGACAATCACAACTTGAAGAGTGTAACTTGAAGAGTGTATACTGTGACAATCACAACTTGAAGAGTGTATACTGTGACAATCACAACTTGAAGAGTGTATACTGTGACAATCAAAACTTGAAGAGTGTAACTTGAAGAGTGTATACTGTGACAATCACAACTTGAAGAGTGTAACTTGAAGAGTGTATACTGTGACAATCACAACTTGAAGAGTGTATACTGTGACAATCACAACTTGAAGAGTGTAACTTGAAGAGTGTATACTGTGACAATCACAACTTGAAGAGTGTAACTTGAAGAGTGTATACTGTGACAATCAAAACTTGAAGAGTGTAACTTGAAGAGTGTATACTGTGACAATCACAACTTGAAGAGTGTATACTGTGACAATCAAAACTTGAAGAGTGTAACTTGAAGAGTGTATACTGTGACAATCACAACTTGAAGAGTGTAACTTGAAGAGTGTATACTGTGACAATCAAAACTTGAAGAGTGTAACTTGAAGAGTGTATACTGTGACAATCACAACTTGAAGAGTGTAACTTGAAGAGTGTATACTGTGACAATCAAAACTTGAAGAGTGTAACTTGAAGAGTGTATACTGTGACAATCACAACTTGAAGAGTGTAACTTGAAGAGTGTATACTGTGACAATCACAACTTGAAGAGTGTAACTTGAAGAGTGTATACTGTGACAATCACAACTTGAAGAGTGTATACTGTGACAATCACAACTTGAAGAGTGTAACTTGAAGAGTGTATACTGTGACAATCACAACTTGAAGAGTGTAACTTGAAGAGTGTATACTGTGACAATCACAACTTGAAGAGTGTATACTGTGACAATCACAACTTGAAAAATGTAACTTGAAGAGTGTATACTGTGACAATCACAACTTGAAGAGTGTATACTGTGACAATCAAAACTTGAAGAGTGTAACTTGAAGAGTGTATACTGTGACAATCACAACTTGAAGAGTGTATACTGTGACAATCACAACTTGAAGAGTGTAACTTGAAGAGTGTATACTGTGACAATCACAACTTGAAGAGTGTAACTTGAAGAGTGTATACTGTGACAATCAAAACTTAAGAGTATGTACCATGACAATCACACCAACTTAAGAGTGTATACTGTGACTATCACAACAACTTATAAGAGTATATACTATGACAATCACAACAACTTAAGAGTATATACTGTGACAATCACAACAACTTAAGAGTATATACTGTGACAATCACAACAACTTAAGAGTATATACTGTGACAATCACAACAACTTAAGAGTATATACTGTGACAATCACAACAACTTAAGAGTATATACTATGACAATCACAACAACTTAAGAGTATATACTGTGACAATCACAACAACTTAAGAGTATATACTGTGACAATCACAACAACTTAAGAGTATATACTATGACAATCACAACAATTTAAGAGTATATACTATGACAATCATAACAACTTAAGAGTATATATTATGACAATATCACATCTTAGGATACTGTGAAATTCACAGTGGGGGATACTGTCACATTCAAAGTTGATAAACTTTAATAAAGATAAGCAGTGATATGAGCTGCTAATCCATAGGCTTGAGCTTAATTACTAACACACACACACACACACTCTCTCTCTCTCTCTCTCTCTCTCTCTCTCTCTCTCTCTCTCAAACGAACGTCGATTGATTTCTTCTAGGAAAACCAACATCGGTTATTCTGACGATCATTATTGCCCATGGTTTAAAGGCCGCTCATGAGTGGCAGAAACAAGGGACAGTGACAACTCCGTTTGGGACAATGCCTTAAAGACTCACTATATATATATATATATATATATATATATATATATATATATATATATATATATATATATATATATATATATATATATATAAATTTTATTAAGTCTGTTCATGATCATAACAAGAGCAAATTTCATGTTAATGGAGTCCTATCAAATGAATTTCCAGTACACAACGGAGTACTCCAAGGGAATGTGTTGTCACCTAAGTTATTTATCCTCTTCATGGATTTTGTAATGCGTAGAACAATCAGAGATGGTGGAGAAGGATTGAACTGGATTCATGATAGGATAGCAGACCTAGAGTATGCTGATAATGCTGTCCTCGTTACCAGAACACCACAGGATTTGCAACGCTTGCTTACCAGATTCCATGAAATACCACACGAGGTTAGGCTGAAGATGAATAGAAGAAAGACAAGAGATATGGGAAAGGAGTATGCAATGGAAGATGAAATATCATTAGAAGTCGAAAGGATTAGTTAGGTAGAATCATTCAAGTATTTAGGAACTATGATCTCCAATATAGGCTCTTTAGAATTAGAGTACAGTGAAAGATTGAAAAAGTAAATCAAACAATGGCTAGGTTAAGTAAAATTTGGAAATCAAATTGCTTGAATCTATTTACTGTATGAAAATCAGACTATATATCAGTTTAGTGAGATCATTGTTACTGTATGGATATGAGTCGTGGTATGACAATGAAACAATCTCCAATAGATTCAGCAGATTTGAGAACAAAGCCCTCAGAAGGTTTTGGGAATTATATGGTAGGACAGGATTAGAAATGAAACTACAAGAGAGATTACTCGAGTGCCATATGTGGATGAAATCATGATTAGGGGTAGATGGAGATGGTTTGGGCAAGCTCTTCGCACTCTCCAAGAGAGATTAGTTCACCAAATGTTCAGCTGGGCTCCACAAGGCCTTAGAAGAGTTGGAAGACCCAGACCTACGTGGCCGAGGACTATGAAGCGCGAAGCAGATGATGAATGAAGTATTGAATTAAAAGCTCAAGACAGAGACGACTGGTAAAATCTAACCCAGGTCCTTTGCGTCAATAGGCGTAGGAGATGATGATGATGATGATATATATATATATATATATATATATATATATATATATATATATGAATATAAATATGAATATATATATATATATATATATATATATATATATATATAATATATTTATATACAACTAGCTCACAAAATCCCACTCCCCCACCCAAGCCAGGACCAGGCAGGGGCAAGCAATGGCTGCTGATGACTCAACAGGTAGACCTCATAGGCTCCCCCAAACCTCCCATCCCTAGCTCACAAGGATGGTGAGGTTGCAGACACTAAAAGAAACTATCGAATTTGAGCGGGACTCGAACCCCAGCCCGACAGATCGCAAGGCAGGGACTATTCCAATAGGCCACCGCAAAACATAACCCCACGACCACAGCCTTCTCAAACAAATAACCTCAAATTCATTCAAGGAAACTAATTTAATTGGAGAGGTTTCCTAATTACTTTGAGCTGGTTTTGTATTTAATTGCAACTAAAAAAAATAATTAAATTAATTAAAATAAAATAATTAAAATTTTGGTTAAAGTCAAGTTCCCTATAAATTAATATTTTAAAACTCTGGTTGTCTTTCTTCTCTTCCTCTTGTTTTGTTAAAGATTTTATAGTTTATGTAGATTTTCATTTTAATGTTTTTTCCTGTTCTTAAAATATTTTATTTTACTTTGTTTCCTTTACTCACTGGGCTGTTCTCCCAGCTGGGGCCCGTGGGCTTATAGCATCCTGCTTTTCCTACTAGGGTTGTAGATTAGCAAGTAATATTAATAATAAAAACAATAATAATAGTAATTAATAATAATAATAATAATAATAATAATAATAATAACACTAATAATATTAATAATAATAATAATATTAATAACAATATTAACAATAATAATAATAATAACAATCATAATAATAATAATAATAAGGACAATAACAATAATATTAATAATAATAATATTGATAATAATAACAATAATAATAATAATAATAATGACAATAACAATAACAATAATATTAATATTAATAATAATATAAAAATTAATAATAATAATAATAATAATAATAATAATAATAATAATAATGTACAAAGAGAGAGAGAAAGAGTCCTTAGTTACGGAAATATAAGAAACAAAAAATATAAAAATCCACCTGCAAACGTAATAAATCCTTTTTAAACGTTACAGGTGTAATCTCTCTTGCAAACATGTGCCAGAGACCCAGGATCTACTATTGATGTAATGCCTAAGTCAGCTTCTGGCAAAAAAAAAAAAAAATCTTTTACTATGACCATTTACTGAAAGGGTTAGACCAGCGCCCTTTCTAGGAAAAGGCAAATGGCTTGTGTTCTGGGGACTATAATTTCCTAAATAAATCTGGAGAACAATGTACACCAGTAGTAAATCCTTCCAGATTATTTAATCTATACAGTATATACATATCTATCACGAGACTCAATACTACACAGTACTCTAGAAGTTTTATTCCAGCTGTGACCAAGGTGTAGAATGATCTTCCTAATCGGGTAGTTGAATCAGTGGAACTTCAAAAGTTCAAACTCGCAGCAAATTTTTTTTACGTTGAGCAGACTTCCATAAGTCTTTTTAGTTTATATATAAAATATCTGTTTTAATGTTGTTAATGTTTTTAATATATTTTATTTTAATTTCCATCACTTCTTATATCGTTTATTTATTTCCCTATTTCCTTTCCTCACTGAGTTATTTTTGCCTGTTGGAGCCCTTGGTCTTATAGCATCTTACATTTCCAACTAGGGTTGTAGCTTAGCTAGTAATATATATATATATATATATATATATATATATATATATATATATATATATATATATATATATATATATATATATATATATATATATATACATCATATAAAATATACAAAAGAACCACAGGAAAAACTAAGTAGAAAAATATAAGATTAAGTCCTGACTAGTTTTCTTGATACTTTTTCAGGGGACGAAAACTAGTCGGGAATTAATCTTATAATATTTTCTATTTCATTTTCCCTGTGGATTCTTTGCATCTCAGCATCACTTTTCCCTGTGATTTTTATGCATTTATGTATATGTATGCATATGTATATATATATATATATATATATATATATATATATATATATATATATATATATATATATATATATATATATTTCTTTCCATAAAGGAATGATGGACCAACAGTTTCTTTACAAATTCACATTTCGAAGTCCATAAGTGTGTATTCAATCTACCATATGATTAACACCACTCTTCTTCATTATTATTATTATTATTATTATTATTATTATTATTATTATTATTATTATTATCATGATTATCATTATTAATTATTATTTTTATTATTATTATCATTATTATTATTATTATC
Source organism: Palaemon carinicauda (assembly GCF_036898095.1). Taxonomy (NCBI): domain Eukaryota; kingdom Metazoa; phylum Arthropoda; class Malacostraca; order Decapoda; family Palaemonidae; genus Palaemon; species Palaemon carinicauda. The sequence continues at coordinate 10,021,658 of NC_090755.1, forward strand.
ATTTAATCATCATCATCATCATCATCATCATCATCATCATTATTATTATAATTATTAATACTTGCTAAGCTACAACCCTAGTTGGAAAAGCAGGGTGCTATAAGCCAAGGGGCTCCAATAGGGAAAATAGCCTAGTGAAGAAAGGAAATAAGGAAAAACAATAACATTAAAATAAATATTTCCTATATAAACTATAAAACATTTAACAAAACGAGAGGAAAAGAAACAAGATAGAATAGTGTGCCCGAGTGTACCCTCTAGCAAGAGAACTCGAATTCAAGACAGTGGAAGACCACGGTACAGAGGCTACGGCACTACCCAAGACTAGAGAACAATGGTTTGATTTTGGAGTATCCTCCTCCTAGAAGAGCTGCATATCATAGCTAAAGAGTCTCTTCTTCCTTCAAATTCCTGTGTGAATCAATGGCCTCCATTTTACAATCACACAAAACAGAAGATTTTTGTTTATTCACAATTTTATTGATATTCTAATTTAAACTTTATCCTACAAAACAATTCATGCATTTACTAGTTACTACTACTATTCCTACTCACTCTCTCTCTCTCTCTCTCTCTCTCTCTCTCTCTCTCTCTCTCTCTCTCTCTCTCTCTCTCTCTCTGAATTCTTTATTCACAATTTCATTTATATTTTAATATAAACTCTATCCTACAAAACCTTTCATGCATTTACTAGCTCTCTCTCTCATGCATTTACTAGCTCTCTCTCTCTCTCTCTCTGAATTTTTTTATTCACAATTTTATTTACATTTTAATTTAAGCATTATCCTAAAAAAAACCATTCAGGCATTTACTAGATAGTACTACTACTAATACTCCTACTCTCTCTCTCTCTCTCTCTCTCTCTCTCTCTCTCTCTCTCTCTGTGCAGAGTAGGAAAAGTTTCCAAAACTAAACATAACCAGATATAACAAGACAACTAGGAACATCTTAATCAGGGTCTGGTTAATCTCGAGGCAACAGAGAGAGAGAGAGAGAGAGAGAGAGAGAGAGAGAGAGAGAGAGAGAGAGAGAGAGAGAGAGATTTTTTTAGCCTTGTAATGTGGTAATTTCCTGATATGCGTAGGTCAAACCTTTTCTTTGAAAATAAGTGATTTTAATTGCTTGTTAATTCAACACAATTAATCTGTTTAGTAATGATTATAACGCATATAAATAAATATAATTTCGATTTCTGCTTAAAATATCTTATTTTATACACAATTTCTAGTTTAATTTATATTATTATTACACGTAATAGACAGTAGCTTAATAAATAAATTAAACAGCAATTACTGGTGTATTCAATCTTTAATATCTGAATAATGGATGAAAACAGTGCGAGAAACTTAACAAAATTTTACTGTTTGATACACAAAAGTAGAAAGCACATACTGCACAGTATGTGTCTGAGTGTGTGTGTATATATATATAGTATGTGTCTGAGTGTGTATATATATATATATATATATATATATATATATATATATATATATATATATATATATAACTATATAAATTGCTAAACTACAACCCTAGTTGGAAAAGCAGCATGCTATAAGCCCAGGGGGTGCAAAACGGAAAATAGCCCAGTGAGGAAAGGAAACAATGAAATATAAAATATTTTAAGAACAATAACATTAATATAAATATTTCCTATATAAACTATCAAAACTTACACAAAGCAAGTAGAAAATAAATATTAAAAATATATATATATATATATATATATATATATATATATATATATATATGTGTATATATATCTATATATATATATAATAATATATATATATACACATATATATAAATACATACATACATATATATATTAGTACAGCGGCATAGCAGACCAATTGTTCAAATTGGTCTAAAAGCACCAAAATTGGCACACATGTAGATTAATATATTCTAAACATTTTTGGATATGGAGGCATTCAAGATTAGCCCTTAGGAAGATATGGCGGCCATTGTTCAAAATGGCCGCCATTTAACATTAGCGTCATTACATAGACTTCATTATGTGTCGTTAGTTTGGTGCTAGATGGGCCAAAATTCCCTTTTTTTACATCAGAATTAACATCAATAAATGTTTAACAGATATTTAGATGAATCTTCTCAAAAATGGCCCCCAAACTGGCCGCCATTTTGTGGAAAAAGTGGACATTTGATGAAGATTTCAATACTCAATGACATAATACCTCTAATAACCAGTACCTGATTTCAGGAACACACTTTAATTGCTCAAGTTGCTTTTTTATTTCAAATTGCTGGCAAAATTGCTAGTCAAAATAATACACAGAGTACGGGAAGTTTACAGTATGGTCAGATTGTAGTTATATAGTCGACCAAAAGCCCAGTCTCTAGGCACAGTACTTGTGTAATCCTGCAGTACATACATGTAATACAATAACGTAGATTTTGCCACACTATGTTAATTATGATTCCGAACTTTTCAAATCTGGTCACCAGAATTATGAATGTCTACAGATCATAATGTTGGTTAGCAAGTTTTCTGTCCCAATCTACTGGCATTCGCCTTCACAGAAACATAGACCAGTGCATTGCAGTGAAGCGTTCTTGCACTTGCAGCGGTTTTTGCAGCCTTTCTTGCATCCGCAAGACACCAGCTCATAGCAGGCCTTGGATGCCTCAGGGAGTGTGGTCCAGAGTGGTGTGTAGAGCCCATCATCACTCCGATGCCAGCCCCAGTCTGTTGGTGGAGGGAGCACGGGCGTTGGTACCAATGCCTGGCCCCAGACATGACCACCCTGAAGGGCAGATCTCTTCACATGCTGCTCCAGAGCAGCGTAGGTTGGCGGGATGTTCTGAACAGAGTTCGTCTTTGCAAAGAGCTGCTTTCTCGCCTTGTTGACGTCCTTGCATTTGCTTGTGCGGTCATACAGGAGTATGACAAACCTCTCGATGACATGCATTGTATCCTCTTGGATGCTTGTGGGTGCATTTGCCAGACTCTGCAGGGCATCAGTGAGTTCTGGCAGCGTGTTCCATGTTGCCCAGGCAGATTTCTTCCCATGTCCGACGAAGGCTGACACAGTATCACACCCTGTGATGGCATGAAACATTGGAAGAGCACATGCCTTCTCTGGACCAAGGGAGGAAGCTATTTCATGGGCTGCAATGTAGCGGTAGTTCTTGCCTGTCCCAAAGGCTACCCAGAGTTCGTCTCCAGCTGGTAGTTTCTGGACTACCATCACTGCTAGGACCACGACGTCACTGTCTACTGTTCGAACCTGTATCTGGTGGTGACCATGTTGTGCAGCATGTGCTACATGTAGCATCATGCGGGTGTCTGCCTCTTCTTGGTTGCATGGTGCGAGTGAGTTGACATCCTCTTGCTGTGGAACACAGATCACCTGCTCCCCATCAGTGACGACCAGTTCCTTGCCTTCTTCTTGAAAGGACTCTGCAAGCATGGTGGAGAGGTAGCTGAAGAGCTCCACTTTGTTGCTATCAACTCGCAGGAAACTTTGCCAATTTCCTGGTATGACTGCTGAGTCGACAACACGCCGACGTACTCCCTTTCCACGCTGTTCTCTGGTTGATGCCTTCAGGGAATCTGCTCTGTAGCTGTCCCACACAAGGTCAAGACGTGATACATGTTGGAAACGTTGTACAACGTATGGGATGAACACTTGCTGTGCATATTCCTCGAACGTGTTGGCAGTACCCGGCTTCAACATCTGTACGATTACTGCTCCATCGAGGACAACAGCAGTGACAGTAGGAGCTTCAAACTGAGGCTCAGCATGGCCTTCAAGGCACACCAGCAAGTCACTCTTGCTCCCTAGGTACAGTCTCCCTCCTGACAGCCGCCCGGGAATGATCCACGGAATTGGTAAGTGTCTTCAAACATATATCGACGAACTATCTGTGCAGCACGCGCAAGGTGAACTGCCTCAGTGTCACAGTCTTGCTCGCAGGCTTTGCCTAGCGCTTCACCAATGTCTTCATCAAACGCTAGTAAAACATCTCGGCCTTTGCTGTGGGATCTCAGGCCTGGTATCTGGGCTAACAGGCGCTCTTTCAGCCTTGTGCTATTAACTTTCTGGCACAAAACAACCCCGAGCTGTTCCATTCTTGTTGTGTATAGCTTTACAAGTTCTGCGAGTCTGAAGACTGGGGTGGTGCCCTCTTCTAGGTGGGTTTCCTCGATATACAGGACCAGTTCAGCCAGTACGATTCTTGACATTACACCTTCATGGTCAGTTTTCTGC
>NC_090755.1:10030892-10038392 GCF_036898095.1 Palaemon carinicauda
GAGAGAGAGAGACAGAGAGAGAGAGAGAGAGAGGACTAAAACCTCCCAAAATGACGACGCAATCACACCATAATGTTTCCATGAACCAAATCAATACAAGATCCGAGAGAGAGAGGGAAAAACAAACCCAGATCAGAGCTCTCTCTCTCTCTCTCTCTCTCTCTCTCTCTCTCTGTGACCTTCAAAAGCTAATTCGAGGAAATGAGGCGGACGTTGTAGATGTTTGGGACGGGCCGAGAGGAAAAGTTAGGACCTCGGTCTAGGTCTGAAAAGAACCGCAAATACAGGATTTTAAGATTCCCCACCTAGGCTAACCTAGGATCCGTGTCCTTACCTTCTTACCTTGGGCCCCTTAACTCTTACCTTCTTACTTAGGGCCCATTAATCCTTACCTTCTTACCTAGGGACCCTTAATCCTTACCTTCTTACCTAGGGCCCCTTAACCCTTACCTTCTTGCTTAGGGCCCATTAATCCTTACCTTCTTACCTAGGGCCCCTTAATCCTTACCTTCTTACCTAGAGCCCCTTAATTCTTACCTTCTTACCTAAACCCCTCATATTCCTTACCTTCTTACCTAGGGCCCCCTAATCCTTACCTTCTTACCTAGGGCCCCTTAATCCTTACCTTCTTACCTAAACCCCCCTTAAACCGTTGTACCATTGGCTTAATCTAAGAGTAAAGTCTCTACCCTGTTGTTACTTCCTTACCGGCTTCACTCCTGGCAGGGTAACAATCAAAATATTTCGTAAACAGTAAAACAAAATTGATTTTCCCATAGAGAAAATCGATTTGACACTAATAAAAAAGTTTATTCTTGTCCCAACGCAATACATTCACACCCAAGAGTAACAATTCCAAGAGCTATGGAAAGAATACTGATGGGAATAACACTTAAGAGACAGAAAAAGAGCAACATGGATGTGAGAGCAAACTAACGTAGAGGATATTCCAACATGTAAGAAAAATAAATGGACATGGGCTGGACATATAATGCGAATGACTGATAATAGATAGACATTAAGAAAAAAAACAGAATGGGTCCCTAAATATTACAAAGCAGGGGAAGGAAGAGAAGACGATGGAGTGCCGAACTAAGAAATTTTGCGGGTATACAGTAGACTGGCAAATAAAAAGCACAATAACATGCGAGTGGAAGGACGTGTGAGGCCTTTATCCTGCAGTGGATTATCTATGGCTGATGAAGACATTAACAGAAGTTACAGAAAGTGGAAACTAAAAGCCTCATCCCAGAGCTACAAGATTTATTTGACTCCCTTGAGAACAATGTGTGGGGGAACGAAAGTGTTCCATTTGCAATCTAGGAGCAAGGGAGAGTCATGGTTGTCTAGTAATAGAAGCACTGGGTGTTTTGTTCTTTGGAACAATTAGTAAGTTTCACAAAATGTTTCATAAATATGTGGGGCTAGTTATTTCAGTGTCAACCTGCTGCATCTTAATTTGCCAACATACTTCAACCAAGAAACTGTTATTAAACTGGTATCTGAGTTTCAAAGCCCAGTCTTACTGGGGAATTATTCCCATATTTCAGCCTGAAATGTTTGTAACTGCAAGTATTTTTTCTTTTTAGTCAGGGAAAAGGGAAATTAATAATCATTTTATAGGACAAAGTATACTTGAGTATAAAGTTGAGCTATATAGAAAGTTGACTCATATAGAACATAAGTCGCCCTACGTATGACGTCGACTTATATATAACGTTGACTTACGTCATTTGTAATCAACAATCAACTTACGTTGAAAGTCGATTTACAAAGAAAGTCAGCTTGCTTACGAAGTCGACTTAAGTAGAAAGGTTACTTCAGTAGAAAGTCAACTTAGATAGAAAGTCAACTTAAGTAAAAAGTAGACATAAGTAGAAAATAGACTTAAGTAGAAAGTAGACTTAAGTAGAAAGTAGACTTAAGTAGAAAGTAGACTTAAGTAGAAAGTAGACTTGTGTAGAAAGTTGACTTGCATATATAGACGACTTGCATTGAAAGTCAACTTTCTACGCAAGTTGACATATGTAGAAAGTCGACTTACGTAGAATGTTGATTTACGTAGAAAGTCGACTTACTTTCACATGTAGAAAGTTGACTTACATATAAGGTAGACTTACATAGAAAGTTGACTTACGTAGAAAGCAGACTTATGTTAAATGTTGACTTACATAAAAAGTTGACACGTAAACAGTTGACTTAAAGAGAAAGTTTACTTGAGGTGAAAGTTTACTTGAGGTGAAAGTTTACTTAAGGTGAAAGTTGACTTATGTAGAAAGTCGTCTTACGTAGAAAGTCGTCTTACGTAGAAAGACGGCCTACTTTCACACGTAGAAAGTTGACTTGCGTAGAAAGTAAACTAACGTAGAAAGTCAGCTAATGTAGAAAGTCGACTTGCATAGAAAGTCGATTTGCGTAGAAAGTTGACTAACTTAGAGAGTCGACTTATGTAGAAAGTCGACTTATGTATAAAGTCGACTTATGTAAAAAGTCGATTTATGTAAAAAGTCGACTTATGTATAAAGTCGACTTATGCAAAAAGTCGACTTATGTAAAAAGTCGACTTACGTAGAAAGTCGACTTATGTATAAAGTCGACTTATGTAAAAAGTCGACTTATGTATAAAGTCGATTTATGTAAAAAGTCGACTTACATAGAAAGTCGACTTATGTATAAAGTCGACTTATGCAAAAAGTCGACTAACATAGAAAGTCGACTTATGTAAAAAGTCGACTTGCGTAGAAAGTTGACTAACTTAGAGAGTCGACTTATGTAGAAAGTCGACTTATGTATAAAGTCGACTTATGTATAAAGTCGATTTATGTAAAAAGTCGACTTACGTAGAAAGTCGACTTATGTATAAAGTCGACTTATGTATAAAGTCGACTTATGTATAAAGTCGACTTATGTATAAAGTCGACTTATGCAAAAAGTCGACTAACGTAGAAAGTCGACTTATGTAAAAAGTCGACTTACGTAGAAAGTTGACTTATGTATAAAGTCGACTTATGTAAAAAGTCGACTTATGTAAAAAGTCGACTTATGTAAAAAGTCGACTTATGTATAAAGTCAACTTATGTAAAAAGTCGACATATGTATAAAGTCGATTTATGTAAAAAGTCGACTTACATAGAATGTCGACTTATGTATAAAGTCGACTTATGCAAAAAGTAGACTAACGTAGAAAGTCGACTTACGTATTAAGTCGACTTATGTAAAAAGTCGACTTACGTATGTAAAAAGTCGACTTATGTATAAAGTCGACTTATGTAAAAAGTCGACTTATGTATAAAGTCAATTTATGTAAAAAGTCGACTTACATAGAAAGTCGACTTATGTATAAAGTCGACTTATGCAAAAAGTCGACTAACATAGAAAGTCGACTTACGTATTAAGTCGACTAACGAAGAAAGTCAACTTACGTAGAAAGTCGACTAACTTAGTAAGTCAACTTATGTAAAAAGTCGACTTACGTAGAAAGTCGACTAACGTAGAAAGTCAACCTACTTTCACATGTAGAAAGTTGACTTACGTAGAAAGTCGACTAACGTCGAGTCTCTTGGAACAAATGCAAAATGTAGGCAGAGGTATTACTGTATACAAATGTATATAATAAAGTCATTCTCGCTCAGAGATAGAAACATTACAAAGATAACTTACGCCGATATCCAAAGGGAAGCACTGACAAGAATTGAAAATTACAGAACAGTAAACAAACAAACATCGTTTTCTCCAATACAAGATATGGCAGTTATACCTAAAAATGTACTCTGCCTTTCTTATTTTTGCATTATTTTGTACTGTGAATTTTAGCATGTTTAATGAGTGTTGATAATATAATTATAAACACACACACATGTATATATATATATATATATATATATATATATATATATATATATATATATATATACACACAGTATATATCACCTAGACTCATTATACATGTAAAAAGGCACAGTGCAAAATAATGCAAAATTATGAATAGCAAGAGTAAATTTCAAGATATAATTGCTTCATATTGCAATATATAAGCATATATATGTATATATATGTATATACATGTATATATATATATATATATATAAAGTATATATATATATATATATATATATATATATATATATATATATATATATATATATTCATATTAACTATATATACACACCAGGAATCACAGATGGTATGTAAAATGAAAGATAACACACACAAAAAAGAAAAGGACATGATTAACCATGTTATATGTAACACACAGCAGGCACAAAACTACACTATATTCCATTTCAACTACCAGTCTATTCATTAATATTGTACAATGATACTTAAATCAATGAAAGATATAGTTGCGGTCAAAGATTCTTGGCGAAATAAGCCCCACCCCTGATGATGTCATAGCCAATGATGTTGTCTCCAAAGTCCCACCCCCTGGTGACGTCATGGCCAATCACGTTGTCTCCTACATTTGCAGTCGTGAGGCTTAGGAGACATGATTGGCTATGACATCATCAGGAGATGGGGCCTTGGAGACATGATTGACTATGTCATCAGGGGATGGGGCTTGAGATAACATGATTGGCTATGACATCATCAAAGGGAGGGGCTTATTTCGCCCAGAATCTCTGCTGCAACTAGGCTATAGACATAAAAACAACAGCAAAACGAATAAAAAAAAACAGCTTACTTGTAGTACATCCAGAGGGGCGTATGGGGCGCTGGCTCCACCTGGATGCTCTGGTCGATTCCAGGCAGTACTGAGACGTACCGAGGGCGGCGGTGACCTGGGGCCATCACTCCCCAACAGGAACTCCCTTCTGCAGAAGGGATGCGCCCTTGTGGCGTTAGCTGCTGGTGGGCCTTCTTACAAAGATCTGGTGTCTTTTTACAAAGACCTGGCGAGTCTTCTTACAAAGACCTGGTGCGTCTTTTTACGGACCTAGTGTGTCTTCTTACAAAGACTAGTTGGGCCTTCTTACACAGACCTGATAAGTCTTCTTACAAAGACCCTGTGGGTCTTCTTAAAAAGGCCTGGTGGAACCTTTTACAGACCTGGTGGGCATTTTTACAAAGCCTTGGTAAGTCTTCTTACAAAGACCTGGTGGGTCTTCTTACAAAGACCTGGCGGGTCTTCTTACAAAGGCCTGGTGGAACCTTTCACAGACCTGGTGGGCCTTCTTACAAAGCCCTGGTAAGTCTTCTTACAAAGCCTTGGTAAGTCTTCTCACAAAGACCACATAAACCTTGATATAAACCTTGCTATGGCGGTAGATTGGACCTCGTTATAGCGAAATGAAGGGCCACTGATATAACGCCCAGAAAGATCTCGTTATAACAAGCAAACTGACCTTGCTCTAAGGGCCACACTGACCTTAAAGGTTCACCTTCAAATGTGTCCACTAGAGTTATTAAAACTTTTCACCTCAAGTTCTGAAATTATCAATTTGTTTCTTTTGAAATTTCTTATTCATTGAGTTTTGGTTCCACATGAAATGCATTCACTTTTAATATATGAGATAATAAAAATAAAACATTTATAGAATTCACAAAAAAAAAATCGAGCAATATTTCTGCCATCATTTTCCATAATAAAGCAGAATTTATTTTTTCTTTAATTTACATAGATATATATATATATATATATATATATGTACAGTACAAATGTATATATATATATATATATATATGTATTTATATGTATGTATATAAGTATATATATATATACATATATATATATATATATATATATACATACATATACATACATATATATATACATATATATATATACAGTATATACACACATACAAATACATATATATGTACTGTACATATATATATAATATATATACATATATATATAAATACAAATACATAAATACATATATATACAAGTGTACTGTACATATATATATATATACATATATATATATATATATATATACATACATATATATAAATACATATATATATATATACATGTGTACTGTATATATATATATATATATATACACACAAATACAATATTCATAAAAATTATTGAAACTATCTCTTAATGAACTATAAGATGCAATTGGCGTTTTCACAAATATAAATACGAAAAATGATAAATAAATAAGAAAATTAAATAAATAAACAATTAAATACTAAACTAAATCAAAGAAGAAAACAACCACACAGACACACGAATAAACAGAAAAACACATCTTTCTTTTTTATCTCTGTTTTCACTTTTCTTTATTATTCGCTATTTGAGTTTTTCCGATCGTTAGTCCAATTTCATTATTTTTATTATTATTATTATTATTATTATTATTTTTATTATTATTATTATTATTATTATTTGCTACGCTACAACCCTAGTTGAAAAAGCAGAATGCTATAAGCCCAGGGGCTGCAACAGGGAAAATAGCCCAGTGAGGAAAGGAAACAAGGAAAAATAAAATATTTCAAGAACAGCAAAAACATTGAAATAAATATTTCCTATATAAACTATAAATACTTTAACAAAACAAGAGGAAGAGAAACTAGATAGAACGGTGTGCCCGAGTGTACCCTCAAGCAAGAGAACTCTACCCCAAGACAGTGAAAGACCATGGTACAGAGGTTATGGCACTACCCATTATCGTGCTTATTCGATTTTTGTTCTTTTATCTAATTTTACTTTATTCATTCTTTCCTATCTTTTTTTTATTAGATTAGTGGAAAAACTTAATTTAGAAAAAAAATTAGTTTAGTTCATTTAAAAACAATAATAATAACACTACTACTACTACTACTACTACTACTACTACTACTACTAATAATAATAATAATAATGATTCTAATAATATTGATGATAATTATAATATATATAATAATAATGGTAATAATAGTAATAATAATAATAATAACAGTAATAATAATAATAATAACAATAATAATAACACCAGTAATAATAATAATAATAATAATAATAATAATAATAATAATCATCATCATCATCATAAAAATAATAATAATAATAATAATAATAATAATAATAATCATCATCATAAAAATAATAATAATAAGCCCATTGAAAAAAAAAAAAACCTACGTCTGAGATATCACAACTAACCCTTGCGACCCAGAACAAGCGGCACGTAAATAAAAGTCATTGGTCGCAAAAAAATATGTTTATGTTTATCGCAAAAGAGGCTAAAATCTTGAAGACATCGGTAGCAAAAAAAAAGGGCTAATTCTTATAGACATAGGTCGCAAAAAAGGCTAACTTTTTGAAGACATGGGTCGCAAAAAGAGCAAATTCTTAGAGAAGTTACTTGCCAAAAAAGGCCTAATTCTAATAGAAATAGGTCGCAAAAAAAAGCGAATTCTTAAAGACATAAGTTGCAAAGAAGGCTAATTCTAATAGACACTAGTCGCAAGAAAGGGCTAATTCTTTTAGACATAGGTCGCAAAAAAAGAAGGCTAATTCTTAAAGACGTTAGTCGCAAAAAAGGGCTAATTCTTTTAGACATAGGTCGC
>NC_090755.1:10048392-10050892 GCF_036898095.1 Palaemon carinicauda
GTTGGAAAAGCATGATGCTATAAGTCCAATGGCTCCAACAGGAAAAATAGCCCAGTGAGGAAAGGAAATATTGGTTGGAAAAGAAGGATGCTATAACTCCAATGGCTCCAACAGGAAAAATAGCCCAGTGCGGAAAGGAAATATTACTATTATTATTACCTAAGAAGCAGGATATTTTAAGTCCAATGGCTCCAACAGGAAAAATAGCCCAGTGAGGAAAGGAAATATTACTATTACTATCACCTAAGATAGAACCTGGTTAGAAAAGAAGGATGCTATAAGTCTAATGGCTCCAACAGGAAAATTATTACAGTAGAGAAAAGAAATAAGGAAACAGATAAAATAGTGTGCCTGAGTGCCCCCTAAAGCAAGAGAACTCGAACTCAAGACAGTGAATGACCATGGTACAGAGGCTATTTGCACAAAAAGCTTCAGTTTCATAGTCGTTTGTTTGAAATAAAACTAACATCTACAGAACTACAATAGCAAAGTTATGTGCACACCATATGCCATAATTCTTATTGGAGGCTTTGAAATGAATAAAAAGGGCGTCATTTAAATATAAACAAAACATTAAAAGCAAATAGAAAGAGAAATCAGACCTCAGACCTTCGCCAATGACAATTATCAACATTTCACTCAAGTCTACGGACAAAGTTTGCCCTATTTCACATGTTATCTGTGACTGAATCTATTACTTAATAATAACAATAATAACCAGACTCACAATCTTGATCCGGATGAACTCCAAGATTTAATTGATTCTTCCGGAACAGTATAATATCATTATTATTATTATTATTATTATTATTATTATTATTATTATTATTATTATTATTATTATTACTATATTATTTTCTTTCGGTATTCAAATTAAGGGGAAAATCTCGCAGGACGTTTTGACGTCATCCTGCTCACAAACAAACCAATAAATTAATAAATAGACACGGAGGTGTGTGTGTGTATATATATATATATATATATTTATATATATATATATATATATATATTTATACACTATATACATATTTAAGTTTATATATATATATATAATATATATATATACACACACATATATATATATATATATATACACACACATTTACACGCACTCACACACACACACACATATATATATATATATATATAATATATATATATACATACACATATATAATTTCTTATCTATCAATAACCCCCCTTTTTTCTTTCCCCCCCCCCGAGTCACAAAGACTATTGGCTCACTGACAAGCGTGAAATCCATCTAAAGTCTCATCGGAATGTCAAAATACCAAGACAATACCAGTTCCTAGTATCCTAGTATTTAACTGATAGGAAAGATGAGTGAAAGAAGAGTAAGGGCAATTAATTAATAGTATGAGTAACGTAAAATGTGGATGAGACCATGGTGAGGGGTAGATGGAGATGGTTTGGGCGTGCTCTTCGCAATCCCCCAAGAGAGATTAGTTCACCGAAAGTTTAGCTGGGCTCCACAAGGCACTAAAAGAGTTGGAAAACCCAGGCCTACATGGCTGAGGACTATGAAGCGTGAAGTGGGAGATGATGAATGGAGAAGTATTTATTTAAGAGCTCAAGATAGAGACGACTGGCGATATCTAACCGAGGACCTTTGGGTCAATAGGCCTAGGAAGAAATGATGATAATGAATGTGTAACTCGACTAGTTTTATTTATATAAAAGGTAAATATTGCATGTTATGGTCTTTAAAGTTAATTTAATATAATAAAATCTTATTTTTCTTTCACTATTAGCTTTATACTGAAGGTAATCCTTTAACTTCTTTTATTTTATTATGTACAAATTACATTTCAATTAAGAATAGTTTTCTGTACAGTATATTATACAGTTTCTGTAATATCCCAACTGTTTATATTAATATTTGTTTGTCTTACTTGTTTGTTATTGTGTAATCTTCCTTATGTAAATTTTGACACGTTTATAACTCTCTCTCTCTCTCTCTCTCTCTCTCTCTCTCTCTCTCAATTAGCGTTAGACATTTTAAGTGGATTTTTAGAGGAAGAACTCTTAAGGTTGTTGGAATTTTTTTATATCGATATGATGTGTTTTAAACCGAGAGGGTTGTTGTTGTTGTTGTTGTTGTTGTTGTTACATTTTGTTGATTTTATCATTAGCAATTTGCCGTATTACTACTACTACCACTACTACTACTAATAATAATTAAATAATAATAATAATAATAATAATAATAATAATAATAATATGACATCTTTTGTTGTATTTTCTAAAACATGAGGGTGTTTTGTAAAACATTATTATTATTATTATTATTATTATTATTATTATTATTATTATTAGTAGTAGTAGTAGTAGTAGTAGTAGTAGTAGTAGTAGTAGTAGTAGTAGTAGTAGTAGTAGTAGTAAGGCTAACTATTAATCATAAAATCAACAAAATGTAATAATAATAATAATAATAATAATAATAATAATAATAATAACCATCTTTGACACACCTCCAAAA
>NC_090755.1:10055892-10063392 GCF_036898095.1 Palaemon carinicauda
CAGGATACTTTATATATATATATATATATATACACGCACAACATAAGCATAATTCTATACACATACATTTATATATATATATATATATATATAAATATATATATATATATATATATATAAATTTATATATATATATATATATATTCTACACACATGTATATATATATATATATATATTTTACACACATACATATATATATATATATATATACTGTATATATAATATATATATAGTCCTATATATATATATATATATGTATATATGTATATAATAATAAGAGAAAGATCTAGAGAGAGCGTGTCTTCACTCCCATTATAATTTGATGAGAATACAGCGGAGATATCAAAAGAGGCGAGTCATGGTAAAATTTCATTGTTCTCAAAGTGTCGTCTCACCCGTCTAGTTAGGAAACCCACAAGGTTACACAGTTTACATTAAAAGTGAAATTCTTATGGGTTGTTTTCCCAGTATAACATCTTACGGATTATTGAAGAATAGTGAATTACATATATATATGTATATATATATATATATGTGTGTGTGTTTGTGTGTATATGTGATAAATTTTGCACATTTAGACGTGTTTTTCATATTCAAATAAGCCATATTTTTTTTATATATATATATATACATTAATGTCTGGAGGCTATTGTCTTTGTGTGGTTTCGCCTGTGACTCTGATCCCGAGGTCGTTAAGAGAATCCAGACATTAATGTGTAAAAAAAATATATGGTTTATTTGAATATATATATATATATATATATATATATATATATATATATATATATATATATATATATATATATATATATAAAGGATTTTGAGCGAAGCGAAAAATCTATTTTTGGGTGAGATAGCCATGGCGTCCTGATGGAAGGTTCCTTGGGTATATTAACTACTAAGATATTCCCAGAGAATTTAACCACAGGTTATCACAGAATTATAACTTCTGGAGCGAGTATCCTAAAGGTTTCCCTTTAAGACATCGTATATCAACAGGGGACGCATGTATTAACGCGCCACATAGCTATCTGCACCCCATATAGAGTTAACACTTCGATATGGAGGGGCGGAGAATAGCTGGGAGCCGTTCCACAGCTATACTCGTCGGTGGCTACTTTTGGTACTCGAAACGTAAACAAACGGGCGCCATTGCTAAATGACGTCCCGTCCGTCCTCATCCTGATGCCAGTTGCTTGCCAATCACCATGATACAGCAGGACAGGGTGGGGCCTGAAAGGCTGAACTAAAGTAGCAGGGAGGGTCCATCAGGACGCATGGCTATCTCACCCAAAAATAGATTTTTCACTTCGCTCAAAATCCGTTTTTTGGGCTCAAGCCATGGCGTCCTGGTGGAAGAGTACCAGAGAATCGATGTATCGTGGCAGATTTCCCCTTGTAGAGTAAGTGCCGAGGGCTTTGAATAAGGTAAGCATAGTGACCTCGATAGAGGTTCCGTGGGGATGCAACTTCCTGCCCCCCTTGGCAGAGAAGTCCCAACGGACCATGCCGAAGATCAAAGTGGTCATCGAAGGGCTACCCACTTTGCGGAGAGAACGTGAAGAACTCGGAGACAAGACAGAATGGTTGATATTCATATAGGAACATTCTCAATAACAGAAAAGTGGTGGTTAGGCACTGTATTTCATAGCTAGAGAACGATCTGGTCTCGAAGATATAGCGCAAGTAAGTATTCAGTTAGGAATATTACACAGCATAGGTGAGTATATAATATGGATAGAACCTATTATTCTTCATTATTTCAAAGAAAGGGGATAATGAAACTATGACAACCATGTATTTCATAGTATGAGTAGGAGCGGAGTGAGACGCACAAGTAATAAAATAGAAATTTTATTTCACAATTGCAGGATATAGTAAAATAAATGCAATAAAGGATGTAAAATTAATTTACAATAATTTATAATGTACATAGTAATGACCGACTTCGCTCTTGAATCTGAAAGAAAATTTCAAATTATTAGAAGGCACAGGTTCCATAGGAACGTCAGTCTTTTTAATAAGGAAAAAACACATCATGCTCTAGGCATGCGGCACTCATGTGACGACTATGACATTTCACCTTGTAAAGAACAGTCTATGAAAAACACTAAGTGTCCCTGAAATCACTACGTATCACACGAGGGTCAACATAGGCACCCGAAGAGTTAAAGTCCCAAGTAACTCACTGTTCTATGCAGAGTTAATTGCAGGTTTCATAACACTACCTGCGGCTACCACGAAATGTTTGACTTCATGCACTTGCTTCGCGTAGTGCTTGAAGAAAACACGCGAAGATTTCCAGCCTGTGAAACTCTTGAGGCTTTCGAAATCCATGCTCTGGAAAAAATTCAGAGACGATGCAACTTTTCTAGGATCATGACCTGCGGGTGTACTGTCAGGATCCGCTCTGCGAATGAAGTAGGTGATTTTCGTTCTTAGTTATTTCAGTGACAGGTCGCTACCCGATGTTTGTCCTTTGAAGAGTTGGCCTCCACCAAAGTTAGAAGTTCTACGAAGATAGACCTTGAGGATCTCTACCGGACATAGAGAGGCATCTTCTTTCAGGGGGCAGATTCTCCAAGGGCCCCATCTCTTGGTGGGTAGTTCATTTTTCGCAAGAAACGTCGGATCCGGGAAGAGGGTAAGGTCTCCTGAGTCTGTAAACAGGATGTGACCCTCGTCTCTTGATAATGCCACTATTTCGCTGACTCGGGCTCCTGAGGCAAGAGCAAAAAGAAATATAACTTTTTGAGTCAGATCCTTGAGATGGCACAAATCGTTGTCCAAGTTGGAGGCAAAATGGAGCACCTTGTCCAGGGACCAGGAGATAGGTTTTGGTGGGGGTGCTGGGCGTAGACGAGCGCATGCCTTCGACAGTTTATTGAAGATGTCGCTGGACAGATCAATCTGGAAGGCGTACAGTAGTGGTCTAGTCAAGGCCGATTTGCAGGTAGAAATCGTGTTGGCTGTTAAGCCCTGTCCATGAAGGTGAATGAAGAAGGACATGCAAAAATCGATGGTGATTTCCGTAGGATTTTTTGCCTTGACGAATGAGACCCACTTTCTCCAGGATGATTCGTATTGCCGTCGTGTGGATTCGGTCTTGTATTCCTCGAGGAAGTCTAGACTTTTCTTCGAGATCCCAAACCTTTTCTTCGCGGCTAGGGAGAGAAAATCATGAGATGAAGGTCCCTGACTTTCGATGATGAAGCGAAGACAGTCGACTTCTGTACTTGCTGGGAGAGAACTGGGCCCGGGAGAGGGATCAGCGTGGGCTGTAGCTCCAGGACTAGGGGGTACCAATTGCTCCGGGGCCACTTGGGAGCCACTAGGGCCGCTGTCCCTTTGAAGGTTCTCAGCTTGGAGAGGACTTTCAGCAGAAGGTTGGTGGGAGGGAACAGGTAGATCCTGGACCATCTGTTCCAATCCAGTGACATGGCGTCCACTGCTTCTGCCTTGGGGTCCTCGTACGGGGCCACATAACGAGGAAGTTGATTGTTGTCGCTCGTTGCGAAGAGATCGATCTGAAGTTCTGGGACTTGGTGAGAGATGAAGGAGAAGGATCTTGCGTCTAGAGACCATTCCGACTCTATCGGGCTTGTCCGAGATAGAGCGTCCGCCGTCACGTTGCGGAATCCTTGTAGGTGAACTGCAGACAGGTGCCATTTCTTCTTCTCTGCCAGGCGGAAGATTGGGAGAAGCACCTGATTTATCTGGGGCGATCTTGAGCCTTGGCGATTGAGACATCGGACTACCACCGAGTTGTCCAGGGTCAGACGAATGTGGATCGAGGGAGGCAGAGAGAGTTTCTTCAGAGTGAGAAGGACCGTCATGGCCTCCAAGATGTTGATGTGAAACGTCTTGAATAGGGGAGACCATGTTCCTTGAGCCTGTTGTTGGTGGGAGTGACCTCCCCAACCCTCCAGCGAAGCGTCCGTGTGGATGTTGAGTGATGGAGGTGGATGTTGAAGAGGGATGGACCTTTTCAGGGCCTTTGCTTCCGACCACGGCTTTAAGAGTAACCGAAGTCTGTTTGGGAGCCGTCTCTTGAGGTCTCTTCGAGCGATGGATGCGGAACGTCTCCAGACTCCCGCGGCATCCTTTAGCTGTGCACGCAGCACTGGGTTTGTCACTGAGGCGAACTGTAGAGAGCCTAGAACTCGTTCCTGCTGACGTCTTGAGATCCGTTTGGATTTCAGCAGTTTTTTGACAGACCCTGCTATTTCTTTCCTTTTCTTCTGGGGAATGGAAAGGCGGTGTGACTGAAGATTCCACTGGATTCCTAACCATTGGAACTTCTGAGCTGGAGAGAGGAGAGATTTCTTTCTGTTTATCTTGAATCCCAGGTGTTCCAGAAACTGGGTGACTTTGTTGCAGGATCTTAGACAATCTTTGGGCGATGGAGCCCAGACCAGCCAGTCGTCGAGGTAGGCCATCACCTGGACGCCGCGGAGGCGGAGCTGTTGAACGATGGCGTCTGCCAGCTTTGTGAAGATCCGTGGGGCCACATTGAGGCCGAAGGGCATGGCCCTGAAAGCGTAGCTTTTCCTTTGGAGTCGAAATCCTAGGTAGGAGGAAGCGTGGTGGTTCATTGGAACATGCCAGTAGGCATCCGCCAGGTCTATGGAGACCGTGTAGGAACCTTGAGGCAGAAGGGTCCTTATCTGTTGAAGAGTCAGCATCTTGAACTTGTTGTTCGCTATGAACTTGTTGAGGGGGGATAAGACTAGAATGACTCTGAGTTTGCCGGAGTCCTTCTTGGGGACGCAAAAGTCTCCCTTGGAACCTGGTTGACTTTACCCTCCTTATCACCTTCTTGTTCAAGAGTTCTAAGACGTATTCTTCCAGGAGGGGGGTTGACTGTTGGAATTGCTGGAAGGTTGGGAGTGGATGAGTCCAGCTCCAGCCTAGACCCTTCTTGACGATGCTGTGTGCCCAGGGATCGAAGGTCCAACGATCCTGGAATTGGCGGAGTCTTCCTCCCACCGGAAGCACTTCATTGCTTCTGGTTTCCCGAGGGTTTGCTACCTCGGCCGCTGGCTCCCTTTCTTCCTCTGCCTCTGGAGGGACGGCGAGATGCATCTCTGCCTGCACCTCTGTTTGAGCCTCTACCTTTGGGACGAAAGGTAGTTGACTGTTGCTCAAAAGCAGGGGTTAAGACCGGCGACTGTGACAAGACCGGTTGGGTGACCAATTGAAAGGTCTGCTGTGGCTGAGCTGTCACTTGGGGAGTAGCGGATCCCGGAAACTGCCGTCTCTGTTGACGTTGCTGGGGTTTCGGTTTTGTGGGTTTCCTCTTAGGTTGAGGGCCGTCGTCCTGAGAGGATTTCCTTTTCTTCGACATGCCCCATTTGTGGAGAAGGTTCCTGTTCTCCGTGGCGGCCTTGTCGGTGATCTCTTTCACTAGGGAGGAGGGAAAGAGGTGCTTACCCCAGATGGAGGAAATCAGCCTCCGGGGTTCGTGTCTCACTGTAGCACTTGAGAACACGAATAGAGCCTTCATGAAGCTGTACAGATCCTTTACTACGGTCGCCAAATGTGTTTTGGCGAGGACCATGTAGTAGTCAGGGACCCTAGTGTCACCGGCCATGACTTCGAGCTGTACTTGGAGGGACATAGATGCGGCGAGCCTTTCCTTCGTATCATGTTCCCGACGAAGGAGATGGTCATTAAGTTTTGGGAGGTCCTCGTTAAACTGACGACCAGCGACGTCAGGTTCTAGTTTTCCCACTACAAATGTTGACTGGACGTCTTTCCAGTGTCTAACATCAGGGGGAGTAGTCAGGGAGAAGGGTCTGCACTCCTCCAGTGAAGGCCTTTTCCAAAAAGGGGAAGGTCGCATCGTCTGGTGCGACGTAGGTCGGGTGCTTCTTGCTAAGCGCCGGTAGTTTTGAGCAGGTGAAGCCTCTACTTTTCACTGTATTGGCCAACATAGCCTGGGCCTTCGGGAGATCGAACACTATAACCTCCTTTGGTTCAGTCTCTTCTTTAGAGGCAGGTTCAGATCTAAGTCGGACGTAACAGTCCGGGTAAGCCTCAAAGTTTGGGAAGAATTCCACTTCTTCCAGCGCGATCGAGCCGACCTTTTCGCTTATGAAGATCTTGCCCGTAGTGATCGGCATGTGCTCGGCATACCTCCAGGGGTTAGTATCTGAGCATGCAGGGAGGTCCTTAACCGAAATCCTTTTCGGCTGCTTCGAACTTCCCATGTTGGACCTGAAGAACTCATGCGTCTCGCGGAGTTTCTTATCCATGAGACCCTCAAGCATCTTGAAGATCTCCTGGGTGTTGGATG
This sequence comes from Palaemon carinicauda, assembly GCF_036898095.1. Lineage (NCBI taxonomy): Eukaryota > Metazoa > Arthropoda > Malacostraca > Decapoda > Palaemonidae > Palaemon > Palaemon carinicauda. The sequence continues at coordinate 10,062,192 of NC_090755.1, forward strand.
GGGTAGGATCCGGGGTAGCGGATGTAGAAGGAAGCGATACATCCGTCAGTGTAGGAGTTGGTGTGGGGGTGGGTGTTGGAGCGACCTCCTGCTCCGACTCCGGGTATTCCACCTGATCTTCCTTATAGTCCAGTTGGTCGCCCATGAGGTTCCTTTCCGTGTTCTCCGACACTTCCGACATACGTTCCACGGTGTCGGAATCCAAACGGCACTCATGCATGGACTGAGCCATGACCACATCCAGTTCCACCACTATCTGGACGGTGGGAATCTGATCTTTAGGGACCACTGAGTCTGGTGATGCCTTCAGGAAAAGCAAGGCCCTCAGATCTTCGGTGGCGAGATACGGTCCGGTGGCGTTCTTCTGGAAGCCACGCACCCACTTGCGTAGCTTCTCTCGAGCAGCGTCCCTTACCTCCGCTGAAGGAGGATCGTTGAACGCCTCGACCAGACGGTCCTTGCAGACTGTACAGTGCTGCGGGTCCCAAAATTTCAAGTCGCCTTTCTTGGCGGCGCAGGGGGCATGGGTCCGACACGCCGTGTGCCCGTAGAAGTGCGGGCGCTTCACTCCACAGAAGTTGTGGTCACATTTCACGTAGTCCTCCTGTAAAAGAAAGAGAACATGAGTATACGGAAGTCATAGGAGTGACTTATATACTCTAAAGTTAATTGTAAGTAGTTAACTTTCAACTTAACATAAATCAAATTATAACATTGTAATGTTAGAGAGTGGAGCGGGAAATGAAGTAGATAGACGCATACTTGTGCATCCCGCCCAGCTGGTTACCGTAACCTTATCAGTAGGCAATATCGTTTGTGACCGAGGACACAAGGCAGAAATCTTCATTGATCGCCAAGGAAGGCAGAAGATAATTCTAGCAGAGATTGTCTGATATGTATATCAAGGACTGAGACCACTCAGACCATTATATTAAAATAGGGGGTAGTCGAAGACCCCCTATGACACGGGTTCCGGCAACCAGCTGCGCTAAGATACACACAGCATGCTGGAAATTTGTGATATGCAAGAAGACAGCACGGCTGTTAATAGAACGGTAAGACAATACCTATCCATTGGGGTAGCCAAGCTATCTGGTTGCAGTGTAGGGCTATCAGCATGTAGATGATAGCTGGGAGAAGGGGTGCAAGTCTCTTGGCGCCTCCAGAGGGCGCCGGCAGACCGGCTGCACGCCGGAGGCCG
>NC_090755.1:10070892-10085892 GCF_036898095.1 Palaemon carinicauda
AGTTAGATATACATATAAATACATTTTATATATATACAGTATATATATATATATATATATATATATATATATATATATATATGTATCAGTATATATATATATATATGTATATATATATATATATATATATATATATATATATATATATATATATATATATATATATATATATATATATTAGTATTATTATTACAAGATGGGCTATAACCCTACTTGAAAAAGCAAAATGCCATAAGCCCAAGGGCTCCAACAGGGAAAAACAGCCCAATGAAGAAAGGAAACAAGGAAATAAATAAACTACAGGAGAAAGAATAAACAACGAAAATAAAAGACTTCAAGAACAGTAAAAAAATTAAATTAGATAATTAAATATACATATAAACAAATAAACAAAAATAGCAAGAATACATAAAAGCTTTAATAATATTAATAATCTTTATAGACGTAAGGATTCTTCCTATGTTGACATCTTTTTCCTATTCATGGGGTTGAGGATCTGCAGGGAGGGGGTTGAGGATCTGGGGGGAGGGGGTTCAGAATCTGGGGGAGGGGGTTCAGAATCTGGGGGGAGGGGGTTCAGAATCTGGGGGAAGGGGTTCAGAATCTGGGGGAGGGGGTTCAGAATCTGGGGGAGGGGGTTCAGAATCTGGGGGAGGGGGTTCAGAATCTGGGGGAAGGGGTTCAGAATTTGGGGGGAAGGGGTTCAGGATCTGGGGGGAGGGGGTTCAGAATCTGGGGGAAGGGGTTTAGAATCTGGGGGAAGGGGTTCAGAATCTGGGGGGAGGGGGTTCAGAATCTGGGGGAAGGGGTTCAGAATCTGGGGGGAGGGGGTTCAGAATCTGGGGGAAGGGGTTCAGAATTTTGGGGGAAGGGGTTCAGGATCTGGGGGGAGGGGGTTCAGAATCTGGGGGAAGGGGTTTAGAATCTGGGGGGAAGGGGTTCAGAATCTGGGGGGAGGGGGTTTAGAATCTGGGGGGAAGGGGTTCAGAATCTGGGGGGAGGGGGTTCAGAATCTGGGGGAAGGGGTTCAGAATTTGGGGGAAGGGGTTCAGGATCTGGGGGGAGGGGGTTCAGAATCTGGGGGAAGGGGTTTAGAATCTGGGGGGAAGGGGTTCAGAATCTGGGGGGAGGGGGTTTAGAATCTGGGGGGAAGGGGTTCAGAATCTGGGCGAAATGGTTCAGAATCTGGGGGAGGGGGTTCAGAATCTGGGGGGAGGGGGTTCAGGATCTGGGGGGAGGGGGTTCAGAATCTGGGGGAAGGGGTTTAGAATCTGGGGGGAAGGGGTTCAGAATCTGGGGGGAGGGGGTTTAGAATCTGGGGGGAAGGGGTTCAGAATCTGGGCGAAGGGGTTCAGAATCTGGGGGAGGGGGTTCAGAATCTGGGGGGAGGGGGTTCAGGATCTGGGGGGAGGGGGTTCAGAAACTGGGGGGAGGGGGTTCAGGATCTGGGGGGAGAGGGTTCAGAATCTGGGGGGAAGGGGTTCAGGATCTGCGGGGAGGGGGTTCAGAATCTGGGGGGAGGGGGTTCAGGATCTGGGGGGAGAGGGTTCAGAATCTGGGGGGAAGGGGTTCAGGATCTGGGGGGAGGGGGTTCAGAATCTGGGGGGAGGGGGTTCAGGATCTGGGGGGAGGGGGTTCAGAAACTGGGGGGAGGGGGTTCAGGATCTGGGGGGAGAGGGTTCAGAATCTGGGGGAAGGGGTTCAGGATCTGCGGGGAGGGGGTTGAGGATCTGCGGGGAGGGGGTTCAGAATCTGGGGGGAGGGGGTTTAGAATATGGGGGAGGGGGTTCAGGATCTGGGGGGGAAGGGGTTCAGAATCTGGGGGGAGGGGGTTTAGAATATGGGGGGAGGGGGTTCAGGATCTGGGGGGAGGGGGTTCAGAATCTGGGGGGAGGGGGTTCAGAATCTGGGGGGAGGGGGTTCAGAATCTGGGGGGAAGGGGTTCAGAATCTGGGGGGAGGGGGTTCAGAATCTGGGGGGAGGGGGTTCAGAATCTGGGGGGAAGGGGTTCAGAATCTGGGGGGAGGGGGTTCAGAATCTGGGGGGAGGGGGTTCAGAATCTGGGGGGAGGGGGTTCAGAATCTGGGGGGAAGGGGTTCAGAATCTGGGGGGAGGGGGTTTAGAATCTGGGGGGAAGGGGTTCAGAATCTGGGGGGAGGGGGTTTAGAATCTGGGGGAGGGGGTTGAGGATCTGCGGGGAGGGGGTTCAGAATCTGGGGGGAGGGGGTTTAGAATCTGGGGGGAAGGGGTTCAGAATCTGGGGGGAAGGGGTTCAGAATCTGGGGGGAGGGGGTTTAGAATCTGGGGGGAAGGGGTTTAGAATCTGGGGGGAAGGGGTTCAGAATCTGGGGGGAGGGGGTTTAGAATCTGGGGGGAAGGGGTTCAGAATCTGGGGGGAGGGGGTTCAGAATCTGGGGGAAGGGGTTCAGAATTTGGGGGAAGGGGTTCAGGATCTGGGGGGAGGGGGTTCAGAATCTGGGGGAAGGGGTTTAGAATCTGGGGGGAAGGGGTTCAGAATCTGGGGGGAGGGGGTTTAGAATCTGGGGGGAAGGGGTTCAGAATCTGGGCGAAGGGGTTCAGAATCTGGGGGAGGGGGTTCAGAATCTGGGGGGAGGGGGTTCAGGATCTGGGGGGAGGGGGTTCAGAATCTGGGGGAAGGGGTTTAGAATCTGGGGGGAAGGGGTTCAGAATCTGGGGGGAGGGGGTTTAGAATCTGGGGGGAAGGGGTTCAGAATCTGGGCGAAGGGGTTCAGAATCTGGGGGAGGGGGTTCAGAATCTGGGGGGAGGGGGTTCAGGATCTGGGGGGAGGGGGTTCAGAAACTGGGGGGAGGGGGTTTAGGATCTGGGGGGAGAGGGTTCAGAATCTGGGGGGAAGGGGTTCAGAATCTGGGGGGAAGGGGTTCAGGATCTGCGGGGAGGGGGTTGAGGATCTGCGGGGAGGGGGTTCAGAATCTGGGGGGAGGGGGTTTAGAATATGGGGGAGGGGGTTCAGGATCTGGGGGGGAAGGGGTTCAGAATCTGGGGGAGGGGGTTTAGAATATGGGGGGAGGGGGTTCAGGATCTGGGGGGGAGGGGGTTCAGAATCTGGGGGGAGGGGGTTCAGAATCTGGGGGAGGGGGCTCAGAATCTGGGGGAAGGGGTTCAGAATCTGGGGGAGGGGGTTCAGAATCTGGGGGGAGGGGGTTCAGAATCTGGGGGGAAGGGGTTCAGAATCTGGGGGAGGGGGTTCAGAATCTGGGGGGAGGGGGTTCAGAATCTGGGGGGAAGGGGTTCAGAATCTGGGGGGAGGGGGTTTAGAATCTGGGGGGAAGGGGTTCAGAATCTGGGGGGAGGGGGTTGAGGATCTGCGGGGAGGGGGTTGAGGATCTGCGGGGAGGGGGTTCAGAATCTGGGGGGAGGGGGTTTAGAATCTGGGGGGAAGGGGTTCAGAATCTGGGGGGAAGGGGTTCAGAATCTGGGGGGAGGGGGTTTAGAATCTGGGGGAAGGGGTTCAGAATCTGGGGGGAGGGGGTTTAGAATCTGGGGGGAAGGGGTTCAGAATCTGGGGGGAGGGGGTTTAGAATCTGGGGGGAAGGGGTTCAGAATCTGGGGGGAGGGGGTTTAGAATCTGGGGGAGGGGGTTTAGAATATGGGGGGAGGGGGTTCAGGATCTGGGGGGGAAGGGGTTCAGAATCTGGGGGGAGGGGGTTCAGAATCTCGGGGGAGGGGGTTCAGAATCTGGGGGGAGGGGGTTCAGAATCTGGGGGGAAGGGGTTCAGAATCTGGGGGGAGGGGGTTTAGAATCTGGGGGGAGGGGGTTCAGAATCTGGGGGGAGGGGGTTCAGAATCTGGGGGGAAGGGGTTCAGAATCTGGGGGGAGGGGGTTTAGAATCTGGGGGGAGGGGGTTCAGAATCTGGGGGAGGGGGTTCAGAATCTGGGGGGAAGGGGTTCAGAATCTGGGGGGAGGGGGTTTAGAATCTGGGGGGAAGGGGTTCAGAATCTGGGGGGAGGGGGTTTAGAATCTGGGGGGAGGGGGTTTAGAATATGGGGGGAGGGGGTTCAGGATCTGGGGGGAAGGGGTTCAGAATCTGGGGGGAGGGGGTTTAGAATCTGGGGGGAGGGGGTTTAGAATCTGGGGGGAGGGGGTTCAGAATCTGGGGGGAGGGGGTTCAGAATCTGGGGGGAAGGGGTTCAGAATCTGGGGGGAAGGGGTTCAGAATCTGGGGGGAGGGGGTTCAGAATCTGGGGGGAAGGGGTTCAGAATCTGGGGGGAGGGGGTTCAGAATCTGGGGGGAAGGGGTTCAGGATCTGGGGGGAGGGGGTTCAGAAACTGGGGGGAGGGGGTTCAGGATCTGGGGGGAGAGGGTTCAGAATCTGGGGGGAAGGGGTTCAGAATCTGGGGGGAAGGGGTTCAGGATCTGCGGGGAGGGGGTTGAGGATCTGCGGGGAGGGGGTTCAGAATCTGGGGGGAGGGGGTTTAGAATATGGGGGAGGGGGTTCAGGATCTGGGGGGGAAGGGGTTCAGAATCTGGGGGGAGGGGGTTTAGAATATGGGGGGAGGGGGTTCAGGATCTGGGGGGGAGGGGGTTCAGAATCTGGGGGGAGGGGGTTCAGAATCTGGGGGGAAGGGGTTCAGAATCTGGGGGAGGGGGTTCAGAATCTGGGGGAGGGGGTTCAGAATCTGGGGGGAAGGGGTTCAGAATCTGGGGGGAGGGGGTTCAGAATCTGGGGGGAGGGGGTTCAGAATCTGGGGGGAAGGGGTTCAGAATCTGGGGGGAGGGGGTTTAGAATCTGGGGGGAAGGGGTTCAGAATCTGGGGGGAGGGGGTTGAGGATCTGCGGGGAGGGGGTTGAGGATCTGCGGGGAGGGGGTTCAGAATCTGGGGGGAGGGGGTTTAGAATCTGGGGGGAAGGGGTTCAGAATCTGGGGGGAAGGGGTTCAGAATCTGGGGGGAGGGGGTTTAGAATCTGGGGGGAAGGGGTTCAGAATCTGGGGGGAGGGGGTTTAGAATCTGGGGGGAAGGGGTTCAGAATCTGGGGGGAGGGGGTTTAGAATCTGGGGGGAAGGGGTTCAGAATCTGGGGGGAGGGGGTTTAGAATCTGGGGGGAGGGGGTTTAGAATATGGGGGGAGGGGGTTCAGGATCTGGGGGGGAAGGGGTTCAGAATCTGGGGGGAGGGGGTTCAGAATCTGGGGGGAGGGGGTTCAGAATCTGGGGGGAGGGGGTTCAGAATCTGGGGGGAAGGGGTTCAGAATCTGGGGGGAGGGGGTTTAGAATCTGGGGGGAGGGGGTTCAGAATCTGGGGGGAGGGGGTTCAGAATCTGGGGGGAAGGGGTTCAGAATCTGGGGGGAGGGGGTTTAGAATCTGGGGGGAGGGGGTTCAGAATCTGGGGGGAGGGGGTTCAGAATCTGGGGGGAAGGGGTTCAGAATCTGGGGGGAGGGGGTTTAGAATCTGGGGGGAAGGGGTTCAGAATCTGGGGGGAGGGGGTTTAGAATCTGGGGGGAGGGGGTTTAGAATATGGGGGGAGGGGGTTCAGGATCTGGGGGGGAAGGGGTTCAGAATCTGGGGGGAGGGGGTTTAGAATCTGGGGGGAGGGGGTTCAGAATCTGGGGGGAGGGGGTTCAGAATCTGGGGGGAAGGGGTTCAGAATCTGGGGGGAAGGGGTTCAGAATCTGGGGGGAGGGGGTTCAGAATCTGGGGGAAGGGGTTCAGAATCTGGGGGGAGGGGGTTCAGAATCTGGGGGGGAAGGGGTTCAGAATCTGGGGGGAGGGGGTTTAGAATCTGGGGGGAGGGGGTTCAGAATCTGGGGGGAGGGGGTTTAGAATCTGGGGGGAAGGGGTTCAGAATCTGGGGGGAGGGGGTTCAGGATCTGGGGGGGAAGGGGTTCAGAATCTGGGGGGAGGGGGTTTAGAATCTGGGGGGAGGGGGTTCAGAATCTGGGGGGAGGGGGTTCAGAATCTGGGGGGAAGGGGTTCAGAATCTGGGGGGAAGGGGTTCAGAATCTGGGGGGAGGGGGTTCAGAATCTGGGGGAAGGGGTTCAGAATCTGGGGGGAGGGGGTTCAGAATCTGGGGGGAAGGGGTTCAGAATCAGGGGGGAGGGGGTTCAGAATCTGGGGGGAAGGGGTTCAGAATCTGGGGGGAAGGGGTTCAGAATCTGGGGGGAGGGGGTTCAGAATCTGGGGGAAGGGGTTCAGAATCTGGGGGGAGGGGGTTCAGAATCTGGGGGGAAGGGGTTCAGAATCTGGGGGGAAGGGGTTCAGAATCTGGGGGGAGGGGGTTTAGAATCTGGGGAGGGGGTTCAGAATCTGGGGGGAGGGGGTTCAGAATCTGGGGGGAAGGGGTTCAGAATCTGGGGGGAGGGGGTTTAGAATCTGGGGGGAGGGGGTTCAGAATCTGGGGGGAGGGGGTTCAGAATCTGGGGGGAAGGGGTTCAGAATCTGGGGGGAGGGGGTTTAGAATCTGGGGGGAAGGGGTTCAGAATCTGGGGGGAGGGGGTTTAGAATCTGGGGGGAGGGGGTTTAGAATATGGGGGGAGGGGGTTCAGGATCTGGGGGGGAAGGGGTTCAGAATCTGGGGGGAGGGGGTTCAGAATTTGGGGGGAGGGGGTTCAGAATCTGGGGGGAGGGGGTTCAGAATCTGGGGGGAAGGGGTTCAGAATCTGGGGGGAGGGGGTTTAGAATCTGGGGGGAGGGGGTTCAGAATCTGGGGGGAGGGGGTTCAGAATCTGGGGGGAAGGGGTTCAGAATCTGGGGGGAGGGGGTTCAGAATCTGGGGGGAAGGGGTTCAGAATCTGGGGGGAGGGGGTTGAGGATCTGCGGGGAGGGGGTTGAGGATCTGCGGGGAGGGGGTTCAGAATCTGGGGGGAGGGGGTTTAGAATCTGGGGGGAAGGGGTTCAGAATCTGGGGGGAGGGGGTTTAGAATCTGGGGGGAGGGGGTTTAGAATCTGGGGGAAGGGGTTCAGAATCTGGGGGGAGGGGGTTTAGAATCTGGGGGGAAGGGGTTCAGAATCTGGGGGGAGGGGGTTTAGAATCTGGGGGGAAGGGGTTCAGAATCTGGGGGGAGGGGGTTTAGAATCTGGGGGGAGGGGGTTTAGAATATGGGGGGAAGGGGTTCAGAATCTGGGGGGAGGGGGTTCAGAATCTGGGGGGAGGGGGTTCAGAATCTGGGGGGAAGGGGTTCAGAATCTGGGGGGAGGGGGTTCAGAATCTGGGGGGAGGGGGTTCAGAATCTGGGGGGAAGGGGTTCAGAATCTGGGGGGAGGGGGTTCAGAATCTGGGGGAGGGGGTTCAGAATCTGGGGGGAGGGGGTTTAGAATCTGGGGGGAAGGGGTTCAGAATCTGGGGGGAGGGGGTTCAGAATCTGGGGGGAGGGGGTTTAGAATCTGGGGGGAGGGGATTCTGAATCTGGGGGGAGGGGGTTCAGAATCTGGGGGGAGGGGGTTTAGAATCTGGGGGGAAGGGGTTCAGAATCTGGGGGGAGGGGGTTTAGAATCTGGGGGGAGGGGGTTCAGAATCTGGGGGGAGGGGGTTCAGAATCTGGGGGGAGGGGGTTTAGAATCTGGGGGGAAGGGGTTCAGAATCTGGGGGGAGGGGGTTCAGAATCTGGGGGGAAGGGGTTCAGAATCTGGGGGGAGGGGGTTTAGAATCTGGGGGGAGGGGGTTCAGAATCTGGGGGGAGGGGGTTTAGAATCTGGGGGGAAGGGGTTCAGAATCTGGGGGGAGGGGGTTCAGAATCTGGGGGGAAGGGGTTCAGAATCTGGGGGGAGGGGGTTCAGAATCAAGGGGGAAGGGGGTTCAGAATCTGGGGGGAAGGGGTTCAGAATCTGGGGGGAGGGGGTTCAGAATCTGGGGGGAGGGGGTTCAGAATCTGGGGGGAAGGGGTTCAGAATCTGGGGGGAGGGGGTTCAGAATCTGGGGGGAGGGGGTTCAGAATCTGGGGGGAGGGGGTTCAGAATCTGGGGGGAAGGGGTTCAGAATCTGGGGGGAGGGGGTTTAGAATCTGGGGGAGGGGGTTCAGAATCTTGGGGGAAGGGGTTCAGAATCTGGGGGGAGGGGGTTTAGAATCTGGGGGGAGGGGGTTTAGAATCTGGGGGGAAGGGGTTCAGGATCTGCGGGGAGGGGGTTGAGGATCTGCGGGGAGGGGGTTCAGAATCTGGGGGAAAGGGGGTTTAGAATCTGGGGGGAAGGGGTTCAGAATCTGGGGGGAAGGGGTTCAGGACCTGCGGGGAGGGGGTTGAGGATCTGCGGGGAGGGGGTTCAGAATCTGGGGGGAGGGGGTTTAGAATCTGGGGGGAAGGGGTTCAGGATCTGGGGGAGGGGGTTCAGAATCTGGGGGGAAGGGGTTCAGGACCTGCGGGGAGGGGGTTGAGGATCTGCGGGGAGGGGGTTCAGAATCTGGGGGGAAGGGGTTCAGGATCTGCGGGGAGGGGGTTGAGGATCTGCGGGGAGGGGGTTCAGAATCTGGGGGGAAGGGGTTCAGGATCTGCGGGGAGGGGGTTTAGAATCTGGGGGGAGGGGGTTCAGAATCTGGGGGGAAGGGGTTCAGGATCTGCGGGGAGGGGGTTGAGGATCTGCGGGGAGGGGGTTCAGAATCTGGGGGGAAGGGGTTCAGGATCTGCGGGGAGGGGGTTGAGGATCTGCGGGGAGGGGGTTCAGAATCTGGGGGGAAGGGGTTCAGGATCTGCGGGGAGGGGGTTGAGGATCTGCGGGGAGGGGGTTCAGAATCTGGGGGGAGGGGGTTTAGAATCTGGGGGGAAGGGGTTCAGGATCTGCGGGGAGGGGGTTGAGGATCTGCGGGGAGGGGGTTCAGGATCTGCGGGGAGGGGGTTGAGGATCTGCGGGGAGGGGGTTCAGAATCTGGGGGGAGGGGGTTTAGAATCTGGGGGGAAGGGGTTCAGAATCTGGGGGGAAGGGGTTCAGGATCTGCGGGGAGGGGGTTGAGGATCTGCGGGGAAGGGGTTCAGGATCTGGGGGAGGGGGTTCAGAATCTGGGGGGAAGGGGTTCAGGACCTGCGGGGAGGGGGTTGAGGATCTGCGGGGAGGGGGTTCAGAATCTGGGGGGAAGGGGTTCAGGATCTGCGGGGAGGGGGTTGAGGATCTGCGGGGAGGGGGTTCAGAATCTGGGGGGAAGGGGTTCAGGATCTGCGGGGAGGGGGTTTAGAATCTGGGGGGAGGGGGTTCAGAATCTGGGGGGAAGGGGTTCAGGATCTGCGGGGAGGGGGTTGAGGATCTGCGGGGAGGGGGTTCAGAATCTGGGGGGAAGGGGTTCAGGATCTGCGGGGAGGGGGTTGAGGATCTGCGGGGAGGGGGTTCAGAATCTGGGGGGAAGGGGTTCAGGATCTGCGGGGAGGGGGTTGAGGATCTGCGGGGAGGGGGTTCAGAATCTGGGGGGAAGGGGTTCAGGATCTGCGGGGAGGGGGTTTAGAATCTGGGGGGAGGGGGTTCAGAATCTGGGGGGAAGGGGTTCAGGATCTGCGGGGAGGGGGTTGAGGATCTGCGGGGAGGGGGTTCAGAATCTGGGGGGAAGGGGTTCAGGATCTGCGGGGAGGGGGTTGAGGATCTGCGGGGAGGGGGTTCAGAATCTGGGGGGAAGGGGTTCAGGATCTGCGGGGAGGGGGTTGAGGATCTGCGGGGAGGGGGTTCAGAATCTGGGGGGAAGGGGTTCAGGATCTGCGGGGAGGGGGTTGAGGATCTGCGGGGAGGGGGTTCAGAATCTGCGGGGAGGGGGTTGAGGATCTGCGGGGAGGGGGTTCAGAATCTGGGGGGAGGGGGTTTAGAATCTGGGGGGAAGGGGTTCAGAATCTGGGGGGAAGGGGTTGAGGATCTGCGGGGAGGGGGTTGAGGATCTGCGGGGAGGGGGTTCAGAATCTGGGGGAGGGGGTTCAGGATCTGGGGGGGAAGGGGTTCAGAATATGGGGGGAGGGGGTTCAGAATCTGGGGGGAGGGGGTTCAGAATCTGGGGGGAGGGGGTTCAGAATCTGGGGGGAAGGGGTTCAGAATCTGGGGGGAGGGGGTTCAGAATCTGGGGGGAAGGGGTTCAGAATCTGGGGGGAGGGGGTTCAGGACCTAGGGGGTGGGGATGTTTGAGGATCTGGGGGAAGGGTTTATGGGTGGGGCTGTGGGAAGGCGGGGGGGGGGGGGAAGAAGGGAGTGGGGAAAAGGTCGTAAATTGGTCAGTCAATGGGCCATGCCAGTCTCCGGCATTAAGGCACTGTAGGACTCCATTTGCATAATGAGTACGGCGGCCGAAATAAAGGTCAAAGGTCATTGAATTCCTTGCTTTAGATATATCAGGGTTAAAATCATAATTTTTTTTTTCATTCGAAATCATAAATCGTACGTCAAAAATCTATTTTTTTTTTAATTCGATATCATAAATCGTACGGCAAAATATTTTTTTTTTATTGGAAATCATAAATCGTTTGCCAAAAATATTTTTTTTTTCTTTATTAAAAACCATAAATCGTGTGTTGAAAATTATCTTTTTTTTTTTTTTTTCATTCGAAATCATACATCGTACGTCAAAAATAAATTTTTTATTCGAAATAAAAAATCGCACGTCGAAAATAATTTTTTAAAAACAAAAAATAAAAAATCATACGTCGAAAAATATTTCTTTTTATTCAAAATCATAAATCGGACGGACTGCTTTTGAAACAAGAGTCCGTGCCTTTTGAAACACGAGTCCATGCCTTAATAAAAGAAAATAAATATACGACAGATTGTCATCTTCCATTGCAAAAAAATTAAAACCCCACAATTGTGAGTAAATAAATTTTAATCTATTTATTAATAATTCAAACAAAAATAAATACATTGAAAAATTGCAAAAAAATTATTACTGTTATAAACATGGATTATACCAAAGCAAGTATTCGTGCAATATACAGTGCCAATATAGTCATAAAGAGAAACAGATGATTAAACATTAAACAAACATAAATGCAAACTAAAACAACACAAGAACTAGGAGGAGGAGGGGAGGAGGAGGAGGAGGAGGAGGAGGAGGAGGAGGAGGAGAAAGAAGAGGAGGAGGAGGAGGAGGAGGAGGAGGAGGAGGACCCAGAATGAAATTGAAATCCTCATTCCAATGGTGAAACATGAGGGCCAAGGGAATTCGCCTGAGGCAATGATAGGTCATCAAATTCCCTACAGACACTTGATACATGATAGAGAAGGACTGATGGACTCTCTCTCTCTCTCTCTCTCTCTCTCTCTCTCTCTCTCTCTCTCTCTCTCTCTCTCTCTCTCTCTTCTGATCTTTTAGAAGAGCCCAAGTACAGTCTTCAAAAGGCTCCTCTGGAGACATTTGTGATTTCTCAAAGTCCAGAGGAGTGAATGTAAATCCCTCATCCCTCTGGATTCGAGGATAAAAATCTCTCTCTCTCTCTCTCTCTCTCTCTCTCTCTCTCTCTCTCTCTCTCTCTCTCTCTGATCTTTTAGAAGAGCCAAGTACAGTCTTTAATAGGTTCCTCTGGAGACAGCAGTGATCCTTTGGACTCAAGGAGCAAAATAAATCTCCAACGACACAAATTACATCGAAACAGACATCAATAAATTAGCAGGAAGATTTATGCACGCCACTGTACCCTAATGAACTAGCAGAGAGAGAGAGAGAGAGAGAGAGAGAGAGAGAGAGAGAGAGAGAGGAGAGAGAGAGAGAGAGAGAGAACTCGGAATGGGGTGCCATAACTAACACAATGCCTATCGGCTTATATGGCAGCAGCGTCAAGCTTTCCTTGAGGGTCACCCGTCCAAAAAAAACAACTTAACTTAGACATTGTTACTTTCCTAAAGAGGAACTGCACCAAGAAGGAAACGAGACGGATGAAGGAGGGCAAGACTAGGGAACACAGATGCAGAAAGAGAATTCCAAGTTCAGGGTCTTTTATCAATGAGGCCATTATTTGGAGACTCGGTATTAGGAGCATATAGTCAACATGGTGATGGTGGGAGACTATTGTCTGAAGCTTTTTAATACCCAGAATATGATTTCAGCTACGTTTCACAAAAACTATTACTTTTTGTAGTCACAATAACTATTATGATCATAAGTACAGAAAATAACAGTAAATTGCATAAGGAAAAACTTAATAACTTAACTGGCTATTACGTAACTAATTAAAATCAGTCATTTACTCATTTCATCTAAAGTTCCTATGTAATTATACTACCAATCTAAGCAGCTCTTCTAGGAAAAGGCCACTCCAAAATCAAACCATTGTTCTCTAGTCTTGGGTAGTGCCATAGCCTCTGTATCATGGTCTTCCACTGTCTTGGGTTAGAATTCTCTTGGTTGAGGGTACACTCGGGAACACTATTCTATCTTATTTCTCTTCCTCTTGTTTTGTTAAAGTGTTTATAACTTATAAGGAAAAATTTATTCAAATATTGTTAGTGTTCTAAGAATATTTTCTTCTTCCTTGTTTCCTTTCCTCACTGGGCTATTTACCCTATTGGAGCCCTATATAAACTATAAATACTTTAACAAAACAGGAGGGAGAGAAATTAGATAAAATAGTGTGACCGACTGTACCCTCAAGCAAGAGAACTCTAACCCAAGGCATTGGAAGACCATGGTACAGAGGCTATGGCACTACCCAACAATAGAGAACAATGGTTTGATTTTGGAATGTCCTTCTCTTAGAAGAGAAGCTTACCATAGCTAAAGAGTCTCTTCTACCCTTACCAAGAGGAAAGTAGCCACTGAACAAATACAGTGCGGTAATTAACCCCTTGGGTGAAGAAGAATTGCTTGGAAATCTCAGTGTTGTCAGGTGTATGAGGACAGAGGAGAATCTGTAAAGAATATGGCAGACTATTCGGTGTATGTGTATGCAACGGGAAAATGAACCGTAACCAGAGAGAAGGATCCAATGTGGTACTGTCTGCCCAGTCAAAGTACCCCAAAACTCTCTAGCGGTAGTATCTCAATTGGGTGGCTGGTGCCCTGGCCAACCTACTACCATCATTAAGTAACAGGAATCTATAGGGGAATTTTGCAATGGAATATGTTATCTATTCTTATCAAACAAAGATATTCTCCCACAATGGGTATATACTTTCCATCTACCTTAAGAGTTTTCTGTACCCCTGTAAATATATATTTTCTGAATATATATATATATATATATATATATATATATATATATATATATATATATATTATATATATATATATATATATATATATATATATATATATATATGTGTGTGTGTGTGTGTGTGTGTGTGTGTGTGTGGCATATATTTCAATACATTACTGTCTGAACTCTCTTACTGACCTAGGGATCAGAGTCCCAAGGCGGAACCACTCAAAGACAATGGCTTCTGATCGGCCGAGAATCGAACCCTGGTCCAGAAAAATGTATGACGGTGACATAGGCAATTAGCCACGAATATATAAATATATATATATATATATATATATATATAATATATATATATATATATATATATATATATATATATATATATATATATATATATATATATATATATATATATTGCAAAAACTCAAGAGGGATGCTCAGATTATATATACCACAAGGAAAATGAAAATAATTGCTGCAGTGTTAAGCCTAAACTCTAGTTGGAAATCTTACTAACAGACAACATAAAAATAGTAGAACAAAATAGTAATTTTAAAGAGAGATCTTACCAGGAGTAGCAGCTTTTCACCACGATCACCTACCTGAAAAAGAAAAGAAAATTATTACTAAAATATCATGCTAGTGATTAGTGGTTCTTAATTACATAAGAAATAGTTTAATATCCTTTAATATGCAGATTAATTTTAAAATTGGGTCTCAATGTGGCCATTATCTGGAGACTCAGTATTAGGAGTATATAGTCAACATGGTGATGGTGTCTCCCACCATCACCATGTTGACTATATACTCCTAATACTATTGTCTGAAGCTTTTTAATACCCAGAATATGATTTCAGCTAAGTTTCACAAAAACTAATAGCGCTAACAATTAAGTCTTTTTGTAGTCTATTTACGAAATATCTCTTTTGATGTTACTGTTCTTAAAATATTTTATTTCAATTGTTCATCAGTTCTCAGATCGTTTACTTATGTCCCTTTTTCCTTTCCTCATTATTATTATTATTATTATTATTATTATTATTATTATTATTATTATTATTATTATTATTATTATTATTATTATTATTATTATTATTTGCTAAGCTACAACCCTAGTTAGAAAAGCAGGATGCTATAAGCCAAGGGGCCCCACAGGGAATTTTTATCCTGTTGGAGCCCTTGGGATTGCAGCATCCTGCTTTTCCAACTAGGGTTGTAGCTTAGCTAATAATAATAATAATAATAATAATAATAATAATAATAATAATAATAATAATGCACTAGAGACTGACCATATTACATATGATCAGCGCCCAAGCTAGAACCAAGGAGGACCAGGCAATGGCTGCTGATGACTCAGCAGATAGACATATAGGCTTCCCCAAACCCCCCTTCCTTAGCTCACAAGGACAGTGAGGTTGCAGAGACCAAATGAACTAACAAGTTTGAGCGGGACTCGAACCCTAGTCTGGCAATCACCAGGTAAGGACGCTACCACCAGCCAAGAAAATTTCCTTTACACTTTTATCTATTTTGTAAACATCTAATAAGAGTAAATAAAAAAAGAAAACGAAAAATGTTGAGCACTGAACCGTGTAAAAGTAAAATGAACACAGAATGCCTCTTAAAGGGTTAATCATTATAGATAAATGATTATATATATATATATATATATATATATATATATATATATATATATATATATATATATATATGTATATACATATATATATATATATATATATATATATATATATATATATATATATATATATATATATACATTATCTCTTCATACGCCTATTGACGCAAAGGGCCTCGGTTAGATTACACCAGTCGTCTCTACCTTGAACTTTTTAAATCAATACTTTTCCATACATCTTCTCCTACTTCACGTTTCATAGTCCACAGCCATGTATATCTAG
>NC_090755.1:10094359-10126859 GCF_036898095.1 Palaemon carinicauda
GCTGCTAGCTACCATTTGCCCCGCTGTTCTGCTCGCATCAATTTTATACTGCCAATATCTGAATGCATTCCGAGAATACATCCTCCCAATATCTCCCAGGCTATTCAGTCCCCTAGGGGTGGAGGGATACTTGCCAATAGTCGCATTATGATGTAAAACTCGAAAGATTAAATGCCTGTGGTACAGCGTTGGGGGAAGGGAGACTATTCAGTCCCCAAGGGGTGGAGGGATACTTGCCAATAGTTGCATTATGATGTAAAACTCGAAAGATTAAATGCCTGTGGTACAGCGTTGGGGGATGGGAGACTATTCAGTCCCCGAGGGGTGGAGGGATACTTGCCAAAAGTTGCACTACGAAATGAAACTCGACAGATTTCATGAAAGGTCAGTCAGTATCGGCTTTCGTAGAAGTACGCAGAGGAGCGTTACTCGTAATAAATCAATTTATAATTTTCCAAACACCAGAACACACTTAAAGGACGAGTCAATCAGGGGGAGAGGGTGAAGAATGTTCAGGATTTATTTTAATGTTGTTACTGTTCTTAAAATAGTTCATATTATTTATCCATTACTTCTCTTGTACTTAATTTCCTTTCCTCACTGGGCTATTTTCCCTGATGGAGCCCTCGGGCTTTTAGTATCTTGGTTTTGCAACCAGGGTTGTAGCTTAGCTAATAATAATAATAATAATAATAATAATAAATTTAGATCATCTGGTGCAAGGGACAATGGGCAGCAATAAGGCCTTAAGGTTTACAACCCAAGTAGAGGCAAACCCTTTGTTTACATGAAAGATGAAGCAAATCAATTGATGGCTGAAATAGGACTTCTTTTAAGCATAGAGTAGCGTGATCTCTTGTACTTAATTTCCTTTCCTCACTGGGCTATTTTCCCTGATGGAGCCCTCGGGCTTTTAGTATCTTGGTTTTGCAACCAGGGTTGTAGCTTAGCTAATAATAATAATAATAATAATAATAAATTTAGATCATCTGGTGCAAGGGACAATGGGCAGCAATAAGGCCTTAAGGTTTACAACCCAAGTAGAGGCAAACCCTTTGTTTACATGAAAGATGAAGCAAATCAATTGATGGCTGAAATAGGACTTCTTTTAAGCATAGAGTAGCGTGATCTCTTGTACTTAATTTCCTTTCCTCACTGGGCTATTTTCCCTGATGGAGCCCTCGGGCTTTTAGTATCTTGGTTTTGCAACCAGGGTTGTAGCTTAGCTAATAATAATAATAATAATAATAATAAATTTAGATCATCTGGTGCAAGGGACAATGGGCAGCAATAAGGCCTTAAGGTTTACAACCCAAGTAGAGGCAAACCCTTTGTTTACATGAAAGATGAAGCAAATCAATTGATGGCTGAAATAGGACTTCTTGTAAGCATAGAGTAGCGTGATCCTAATTCGGAAATCTTATCTAAACTGAAGACCCGAGAATAATGTTAATAGTAACCAAAAAAAATCTTATATCAATTTTGTATATATTTTCATACGTTCATTGCTTCTACTAACTCCACAACCAACCTGTGATCATACTCAGCTAAAGTAAGTCACGCATAGGCTCCTTCCCCTTTACTGCCATACTCTGGATTTCTCTTCTTGCCTCTGTTTTCCCCTACTACCAAGATTTTTAAAAGCAAACGTTAAAGGTCTGTAAAATGTCTTTGGGTTGACATTTGCAGTATTGTCAAGATAAGGATGATCGATTGTTTATGTTCTTCATTAAGGCAGAGAAAGAGCCAGTATTACTTCCACAGCCTCAATCAAAGAGTCCTCTCCAAGCCTCTGTCTTCGGATACTTGGGGACTGGGTTATTATGAACATTAAGGCCTCTCCGACCTGCTGCCTTTGGGAACTTGGGGACTGGGTTATTATGAACATCAAGGCCTCTCCGACCTGCTGCCTTTGGGAACTTGGGGACTGGGTTATTATGAACATCAAGGCCTCTCCGACCTGCTGCCTTTGGGAACTTGGGGACTGGGTTATTATGAACATCAAGGCCTCTCCGACCTGCTGCCTTTGGGAACTTGGGGACTGGGTTATTATGAACATCAAGGCCTCTCCGACCTGCTGCCTTTGGGAACTTGGGGACTGGGTTATTATGAACATCAAGGCCTCTCCGACCTGCTGCCTTTGGGAACTTGGGGACTGGGTTATTATGAACATCAAGGCCTCTCCGACCTGCTGCCTTTGGGAACTTGGGGACTGGGTTATTATGAACATCAAGGCCTCTCCGACCTGCTGCCTTTGGGAACTTGGGGACTGGGTTATTATGAACATCAAGGCCTCTCCGACCTGCTGCCTTTGGGAACTTGGGGACTGGGTTATTATGAACATCAAGGCCTCTCCGACCTGCTGCCTTTGGGAACTTGGGGACTGGGTTATTATGAACATCAAGGCCTCTCCGACCTGCTGCCTTTGGGAACTTGGGGACTGGGTTATTATGAACATCAAGGCCTCTCCGACCTGCTGCCTTTGGGAACTTGGGGACTGGGTTATTATGAACATCAAGGCCTCTCCGACCTGCTGCCTTTGGGAACTTGGGGACTGGGTTATTATGAACATCAAGGCCTCTCCGACCTGCTGCCTTTGGGAACTTGGGGACTGGGTTATTATGAACATCAAGGCCTCTCCGACCTGCTGCCTTTGGGAACTTGGGGACTGGGTTATTATGAACATCAAGGCCTCTCCGACCTGCTGCCTTTGGGAACTTGGGGACTGGGTTATTATGAACATCAAGGCCTCTCCGACCTGCTGCCTTTGGGAACTTGGGGACTGGGTTATTATGAACATCAAGGCCTCTCCGACCTGCTGCCTTTGGGAACTTGGGGACTGGGTTATTATGAACATCAAGGCCTCTCCGACCTGCTGCCTTTGGGAACTTGGGGACTGGGTTATTATGAACATCAAGGCCTCTCCGACCTGCTGCCTTTGGGAACTTGGGGACTGGGTTATTATGAACATCAAGGCCTCTCCGACCTGCTGCCTTTGGGAACTTGGGGACTGGGTTATTATGAACATCAAGGCCTCTCCGACCTGCTGCCTTTGGGAACTTGGGGACTGGGTTATTATGAACATCAAGGCCTCTCCGACCTGCTGCCTTTGGGAACTTGGGGACTGGGTTATTATGAACATCAAGGCCTCTCCGACCTGCTGCCTTTGGGAACTTGGGGACTGGGTTATTATGAACATCAAGGCCTCTCCGACCTGCTGCCTTTGGGAACTTGGGGACTGGGTTATTATGAACATCAAGGCCTCTCCGACCTGCTGCCTTTGGGAACTTGGGGACTGGGTTATTATGAACATCAAGGCCTCTCCGACCTGCTGCCTTTGGGAACTTGGGGACTGGGTTATTATGAACATCAAGGCCTCTCCGACCTGCTGCCTTTGGGAACTTGGGGACTGGGTTATTATGAACATCAAGGCCTCTCCGACCTGCTGCCTTTGGGAACTTGGGGACTGGGTTATTATGAACATCAAGGCCTCTCCGACCTGCTGCCTTTGGGAACTTGGGGACTGGGTTATTATGAACATCAAGGCCTCTCCGACCTGCTGCCTTTGGGAACTTGGGGACTGGGTTATTATGAACATCAAGGCCTCTCCGACCTGCTGCCTTTGGGAACTTGGGGACTGGGTTATTATGAACATCAAGGCCTCTCCGACCTGCTGCCTTTGGGAACTTGGGGACTGGGTTATTATGAACATCAAGGCCTCTCCGACCTGCTGCCTTTGGGAACTTGGGGACTGGGTTATTATGAACATCAAGGCCTCTCCGACCTGCTGCCTTTGGGAACTTGGGGACTGGGTTATTATGAACATCAAGGCCTCTCCGACCTGCTGCCTTTGGGAACTTGGGGACTGGGTTATTATGAACATCAAGGCCTCTCCGACCTGCTGCCTTTGGGAACTTGGGGACTGGGTTATTATGAACATCAAGGCCTCTCCGACCTGCTGCCTTTGGGAACTTGGGGACTGGGTTATTATGAACATCAAGGCCTCTCCGACCTGCTGCCTTTGGGAACTTGGGGACTGGGTTATTATGAACATCAAGGCCTCTCCGACCTGCTGCCTTTGGGAACTTGGGGACTGGGTTATTATGAACATCAAGGCCTCTCCGACCTGCTGCCTTTGGGAACTTGGGGACTGGGTTATTATGAACATCAAGGCCTCTCCGACCTGCTGCCTTTGGGAACTTGGGGACTGGGTTATTATGAACATCAAGGCCTCTCCGACCTGCTGCCTTTGGGAACTTGGGGACTGGGTTATTATGAACATCAAGGCCTCTCCGACCTGCTGCCTTTGGGAACTTGGGGACTGGGTTATTATGAACATCAAGGCCTCTCCGACCTGCTGCCTTTGGGAACTTGGGGACTGGGTTATTATGAACATCAAGGCCTCTCCGACCTGCTGCCTTTGGGAACTTGGGGACTGGGTTATTATGAACATCAAGGCCTCTCCGACCTGCTGCCTTTGGGAACTTGGGGACTGGGTTATTATGAACATCAAGGCCTCTCCGACCTGCTGCCTTTGGGAACTTGGGGACTGGGTTATTATGAACATCAAGGCCTCTCCGACCTGCTGCCTTTGGGAACTTGGGGACTGGGTTATTATGAACATCAAGGCCTCTCCGACCTGCTGCCTTTGGGAACTTGGGGACTGGGTTATTATGAACATCAAGGCCTCTCCGACCTGCTGCCTTTGGGAACTTGGGGACTGGGTTATTATGAACATCAAGGCCTCTCCGACCTGCTGCCTTTGGGAACTTGGGGACTGGGTTATTATGAACATCAAGGCCTCTCCGACCTGCTGCCTTTGGGAACTTGGGGACTGGGTTATTATGAACATCAAGGCCTCTCCGACCTGCTGCCTTTGGGAACTTGGGGACTGGGTTATTATGAACATCAAGGCCTCTCCGACCTGCTGCCTTTGGGAACTTGGGGACTGGGTTATTATGAACATCAAGGCCTCTCCGACCTGCTGCCTTTGGGAACTTGGGGACTGGGTTATTATGAACATCAAGGCCTCTCCGACCTGCTGCCTTTGGGAACTTGGGGACTGGGTTATTATGAACATCAAGGCCTCTCCGACCTGCTGCCTTTGGGAACTTGGGGACTGGGTTATTATGAACATCAAGGCCTCTCCGACCTGCTGCCTTTGGGAACTTGGGGACTGGGTTATTATGAACATCAAGGCCTCTCCGACCTGCTGCCTTTGGGAACTTGGGGACTGGGTTATTATGAACATCAAGGCCTCTCCGACCTGCTGCCTTTGGGAACTTGGGGACTGGGTTATTATGAACATCAAGGCCTCTCCGACCTGCTGCCTTTGGGAACTTGGGGACTGGGTTATTATGAACATCAAGGCCTCTCCGACCTGCTGCCTTTGGGAACTTGGGGACTGGGTTATTATGAACATCAAGGCCTCTCCGACCTGCTGCCTTTGGGAACTTGGGGACTGGGTTATTATGAACATCAAGGCCTCTCCGACCTGCTGCCTTTGGGAACTTGGGGACTGGGTTATTATGAACATCAAGGCCTCTCCGACCTGCTGCCTTTGGGAACTTGGGGACTGGGTTATTATGAACATCAAGGCCTCTCCGACCTGCTGCCTTTGGGAACTTGGGGACTGGGTTATTATGAACATCAAGGCCTCTCCGACCTGCTGCCTTTGGGAACTTGGGGACTGGGTTATTATGAACATCAAGGCCTCTCCGACCTGCTGCCTTTGGGAACTTGGGGACTGGGTTATTATGAACATCAAGGCCTCTCCGACCTGCTGCCTTTGGGAACTTGGGGACTGGGTTATTATGAACATCAAGGCCTCTCCGACCTGCTGCCTTTGGGAACTTGGGGACTGGGTTATTATGAACATCAAGGCCTCTCCGACCTGCTGCCTTTGGGAACTTGGGGACTGGGTTATTATGAACATCAAGGCCTCTCCGACCTGCTGCCTTTGGGAACTTGGGGACTGGGTTATTATGAACATCAAGGCCTCTCCGACCTGCTGCCTTTGGGAACTTGGGGACTGGGTTATTATGAACATCAAGGCCTCTCCGACCTGCTGCCTTTGGGAACTTGGGGACTGGGTTATTATGAACATCAAGGCCTCTCCGACCTGCTGCCTTTGGGAACTTGGGGACTGGGTTATTATGAACATCAAGGCCTCTCCGACCTGCTGCCTTTGGGAACTTGGGGACTGGGTTATTATGAACATCAAGGCCTCTCCGACCTGCTGCCTTTGGGAACTTGGGGACTGGGTTATTATGAACATCAAGGCCTCTCCGACCTGCTGCCTTTGGGAACTTGGGGACTGGGTTATTATGAACATCAAGGCCTCTCCGACCTGCTGCCTTTGGGAACTTGGGGACTGGGTTATTATGAACATCAAGGCCTCTCCGACCTGCTGCCTTTGGGAACTTGGGGACTGGGTTATTATGAACATCAAGGCCTCTCCGACCTGCTGCCTTTGGGAACTTGGGGACTGGGTTATTATGAACATCAAGGCCTCTCCGACCTGCTGCCTTTGGGAACTTGGGGACTGGGTTATTATGAACATCAAGGCCTCTCCGACCTGCTGCCTTTGGGAACTTGGGGACTGGGTTATTATGAACATCAAGGCCTCTCCGACCTGCTGCCTTTGGGAACTTGGGGACTGGGTTATTATGAACATCAAGGCCTCTCCGACCTGCTGCCTTTGGGAACTTGGGGACTGGGTTATTATGAACATCAAGGCCTCTCCGACCTGCTGCCTTTGGGAACTTGGGGACTGGGTTATTATGAACATCAAGGCCTCTCCGACCTGCTGCCTTTGGGAACTTGGGGACTGGGTTATTATGAACATCAAGGCCTCTCCGACCTGCTGCCTTTGGGAACTTGGGGACTGGGTTATTATGAACATCAAGGCCTCTCCGACCTGCTGCCTTTGGGAACTTGGGGACTGGGTTATTATGAACATCAAGGCCTCTCCGACCTGCTGCCTTTGGGAACTTGGGGACTGGGTTATTATGAACATCAAGGCCTCTCCGACCTGCTGCCTTTGGGAACTTGGGGACTGGGTTATTATGAACATCAAGGCCTCTCCGACCTGCTGCCTTTGGGAACTTGGGGACTGGGTTATTATGAACATCAAGGCCTCTCCGACCTGCTGCCTTTGGGAACTTGGGGACTGGGTTATTATGAACATCAAGGCCTCTCCGACCTGCTGCCTTTGGGAACTTGGGGACTGGGTTATTATGAACATCAAGGCCTCTCCGACCTGCTGCCTTTGGGAACTTGGGGACTGGGTTATTATGAACATCAAGGCCTCTCCGACCTGCTGCCTTTGGGAACTTGGGGACTGGGTTATTATGAACATCAAGGCCTCTCCGACCTGCTGCCTTTGGGAACTTGGGGACTGGGTTATTATGAACATCAAGGCCTCTCCGACCTGCTGCCTTTGGGAACTTGGGGACTGGGTTATTATGAACATCAAGGCCTCTCCGACCTGCTGCCTTTGGGAACTTGGGGACTGGGTTATTATGAACATCAAGGCCTCTCCGACCTGCTGCCTTTGGGAACTTGGGGACTGGGTTATTATGAACATCAAGGCCTCTCCGACCTGCTGCCTTTGGGAACTTGGGGACTGGGTTATTATGAACATCAAGGCCTCTCCGACCTGCTGCCTTTGGGAACTTGGGGACTGGGTTATTATGAACATCAAGGCCTCTCCGACCTGCTGCCTTTGGGAACTTGGGGACTGGGTTATTATGAACATCAAGGCCTCTCCGACCTGCTGCCTTTGGGAACTTGGGGACTGGGTTATTATGAACATCAAGGCCTCTCCGACCTGCTGCCTTTGGGAACTTGGGGACTGGGTTATTATGAACATCAAGGCCTCTCCGACCTGCTGCCTTTGGGAACTTGGGGACTGGGTTATTATGAACATCAAGGCCTCTCCGACCTGCTGCCTTTGGGAACTTGGGGACTGGGTTATTATGAACATCAAGGCCTCTCCGACCTGCTGCCTTTGGGAACTTGGGGACTGGGTTATTATGAACATCAAGGCCTCTCCGACCTGCTGCCTTTGGGAACTTGGGGACTGGGTTATTATGAACATCAAGGCCTCTCCGACCTGCTGCCTTTGGGAACTTGGGGACTGGGTTATTATGAACATCAAGGCCTCTCCGACCTTCTGCCTTTGGGAACTTGGGGACTGGGTTATTATGAACATCAAGGCCTCTCCGACCTGCTGCCTTTGGGAACTTGGGGACTGGGTTATTATGAACATCAAGGCCTCTCCGACCTTCTGCCTTTGGGAACTTGGGGACTG
Source organism: Palaemon carinicauda (assembly GCF_036898095.1). Lineage (NCBI taxonomy): Eukaryota > Metazoa > Arthropoda > Malacostraca > Decapoda > Palaemonidae > Palaemon > Palaemon carinicauda. The sequence goes on from NC_090755.1 coordinate 10,102,674, forward strand.
GGTTATTATGAACATCAAGGCCTCTCTGACCTGCTGCCTTTGGGAACTTGGGGACTGGGTTATTATGAACATCAAGGCCTCTCCGACCTTCTGCCTTTGGGAACTTGGGGACTGGGTTATTATGAACATCAAGGCCTCTCTGACCTTCTGCCTTTGGGAACTTGGGGACTGGGTTATTATGAACATCAAGGCCTCTCCGACCTTCTGCCTTTGGGAACTTGGGGACTGGGTTATTATGAACATCAAGGCCTCTCCGACCTGCTGCCTTTGGGAACTTGGGGACTGGGTTATTATGAACACCAAGGCCTCTCTGTCTTCGGAAACTTGGGACTGAACAATTTCCCCTTATTATTATTACTAGCAAAGCTACAACCCTAGTTGGAAAAGCAGGATGCTCTAAGCCCAGGGGATCCAAAAAGGAAAAATAGCCCAGTGAGGAAAGGAAACAAGGAAATAAAAAAGATACTAGTGAAGTAATGAACAATTAAAATAAAATATTTTAGGAACAGAAAAACATTAAATTAGATCTTTCATATAGGCCTATATGTTATATATATATATATATATATATATATATATATATATATATATATATATTAGGAACAGAAAAACATTAAATTAGATCTTTCATATAGGCCTATATGTTATATATATATTATATATATATATATATATATATATATATATATATATATATATATATATATATATTAGGAACAGAAAAACATTAAATTAGATCTTTCATATAGGCCTATATGTTATATATATATATATATATATATATATATATATATATATATAATATATATATATATATATATATATATATTAGGAACAGAAAAACATTAAATTAGATCTTTCATATAGGCCTATATGTTATATATATATATATATATATATATATATATATATACATATATATATATATACATATATATATATGTATATATATACATATATATATGTATATATATATATATATATATATATATATATATATGTGTGTGTGTATATAAAACAAGAGATCTCTAACCCAAGACAGTAGAAGAAAATGGTACAATACAGAGGGCATGGCACTACCCAAGACTTGAGAAGTTTCTCATCTCAAGCCATTTTATGTTAGATAATTTTACACATTGAAAAAGAAGAACAATATCCTAAACACTCGGAAACATCTCTAGCTAGAAAAGCACTCAGAGTGCAGACCTCCGCCACGACAGCTTATTTCTCGAAACCAGCTTGCCTTTCCCAAAATCAATTCAGACCGTAAGCGTGTTTGAAGTCTATGTGACAACCATGTGCGAACTTGGGGTTAAGGTTAGGGTTAAGTCGGTCGACCTTTTGCTCGATCTTGACCTTTGACCTGGGACTTTCAAGATTGAATCTCTCCCACAAACAAACAAGCAAACAGAGAAAAAGGGGCGAAAACATAACTTCCTCCAAACTTCGTTAGCGGAGGTAAAGATGACTACTTCAACACCCACAGATGCAGAATCCTATGCCAATCAGGTTGCTGTGGCCTGATTGGTAACGTCTCTGCCTGGTGTTTGCCAGTCGGGGGTTCGAGTCCCGCTCAGACTCGTTAGTGCCATTAGTGTCTGCAACCTTACCATCCTTGTGAGCTAAGGTTGGGGAGTTTGGGGGAGCTTATAGGTCTATCTGTTGAGTCATCAGCAGCCACTGCCTGGCCCTCCCTGGTCCTAGCTTGGGTGGAGAGGAGGCTTGGGCGCTGATCATATAATATATGGTCAGTCTCTAGGGCATTGTCCTGATTGCTAGGGCAATGTCACTGTCCCTTGCCTCTGCCATTCATGAGCGACCTTTAAACCTTTAAAAGAGGGATAGGACAAGCTTAATCAAAGTCCAAGGATTAGCTTAGGTAAATGAGGTAACCCAAACATGTCTCTTTGCTCTCAGTATTTTTCCAAAGAAGAACTTTTCCCATCCACTAAATCTAATCACTATATAGTTTCATATCCTCTTGTTCTCTGTTTCTCAGATTTCCTCTGTATTCCCAGAACTATTAGAGTTATCTCCGTCACCACATATTGAAGAGAGGTTTCTATAGGTCATTTCAGCCTTGATCTAATTGCTTCATTTAACAGATAGCTTCGTTTTTCTTTGTGGGATACCACGAACCATGAAGCAAGGGATTCTCATTTGAATAATCGTAAAAATTAAAAACATATATGACATGTTCAAAGCTGCTAATAACACGTTAATGAAGGCTCGTGGCAACACCAGAAAAAAAAAAGCAAACAAAAGTTGTCAACAAAACAAATCAACGTACCAAAATAAAAAATGAATAAAAACTCACCAGTGCCAGGAGGTCAATCAACCCATCGCCTGCTCGACTTGACACCATTCATTCAAAACAACGCGTTTCGGGAATTTCGATTAAACAGTTACACGGAACAGTTACCTCTTTCGTCCCTTTCGCGCAAGGTCTTACGGATATGATCTCAAATCATGTAATGTCTCATTCTCTAACCCCGCTCACACTGACCGACTAAACCAACTTGGACGAGATACCTCAGCTTGAAACAGCCCGCATATTTCACGCCGAGCAATTGAGGAGAAAGGATTGGTAGACGGGGGGACTTGGCAAAGGAGATTCATGTCACCAAGTGGCGGATAAACATCGACTAGGGTGCACTTAACACATGCATATGGGCGAGTTCATAATCCTGTAAAGAGAACTCTTTTTGATCTAACTGTTGAAACACTACGGGTCTACGACTTGTATCGTATTTTTCCTATTGAAATGTCAGCAATCCAAATACACGAACAATTCACGTCAAGTCATCAGGAGAAATGATCAGACCGATACGAGCAATGACTGATGAAGGTGACCACTGCTTATACTCTCCACGTACAACGCTACTCCTGTATAACCACTACCTACTCCCCCTCCCCCCTCTCTACCACTTTTTTTTTTTCCTATCCACATCATCTTCCAATCTCCAATTCCTAATACCCAAGTCCGCCTATTCGCCCAATAAATATCATCCGTCCGTCCTGACTCAGAATTTTTTAAATCAGTTATCCCAAAAGGGACGTCTCTCTCTCTCTCTCTCTCTCTCTCTCTCTCTCTCTCCTCTCTCTCGACGTGTGCTGGAATTACAAATACGAATTAATGCAACATGCAATTATCATCTGGGCAAACACCTCACTGCATTATTATTATTATTATTATTATTATTATTATTATTATTATTTGCTAAGTTACAACCCTGGTTGGAAAAGCAGGATGCTATAAGGCCAGGGGCTCCAACAGGGAAAATAGCCCAGTGAGGAAAGGAAACAAGGAAAAATAAATTATTTCAGTAACAGTAACATTAAAATAAACGTTTTCTATATAAACTATAAATATATAAACAAAACCAGAGGAGGAGAAATAATATAGAATTGTGTACCTGAGTGTACCCTCAAGCAAGAGAACTCTAACCCAAGATAGTGGAAGACCATGGTACGAAGGCTATGGCACTACCCAAGACTAGAGAAAAATGGTTTGATTTTGGAGTGTCCTTCTCATAGAAGAGCTGCTTACCATAGCTAAAGAGCCTCTTCTACCCTTACCAAGAGGAAGGTGGCCACTGAACAACTACAGTGCAGTAGTTAGCCCCTTGAGTGAAGAATTGTTTGGTAATCTCAAGTGCTGTCAGGTGTATGAGGACAGAGGAGAATATGTAAAGAATAGGCCAGACTATTCGGCGTATGTGTAGGCAAAGGGGAAATTAACCGTAACCAGAGAGAAGGATCCAATGTAGTACTGTCTGGCAAGTCAAAGGACCCCAAAACTCTCTAGCGGTAGTATCTCAACGGGTGGCTGGTGCCCTGGCCAACCTACTACCTACAATAGCGGATAAAGAGTTTGAAAGGTTTAAAGGCCCCTCATGAATAGCAGAGGCAAGGGACGGACGATGACCTTGCCCTCTCAAGCAGGACAATGTCCTAGAGACTGACCATATATACACATGATCAGACCCCAAGCACCCTCTCCAACGATGCTAGGACCAAGGAGGGCCAGGCAATAGCTGCTGATGACTCGGCAGACAGACCTATAGGCTCCCCCAAACACCCGCCTACTTAGCTCAGAAGGATGGTGAGGTTGAAGAGACCAGAGAAACAAACGAGTTTGAGAGGGACTCGAACCCCAGTCTGGCAATCACCAGGTAAGGACGTTACCACCAGGCCACCGCAACCCTGTGGTTACTCGTTATAAACTCGCAGCGAGAAATCAATATGTAAAAGGAATCTATGAGAAAGGGAACTTATATAATGAATAAACTTAAGGTATCTGGACCGGTGTCGTCATAAATTTAATTAATAATTAATAATAGTAACGAATACTGGCAATTATAGTGTCCTGAATATGTAAGTATAGAGATCTGAAAATATAGAAGAACAGGGGTTCATAACAAGCTTACTAAACAGTTTCTGAAATGACCCCCTCCCACCAGATAAGTTTCAAGATCCCCCACACCTAAAAGTAAGTTTCAGAAACACCTAAATAAGTTTCTGAAAACCCGTTCCCACCTGATTAAGTTTCTGAAACCCCTTTTCCACCTGATAAGTTTCTGAAACCCCTTTCCACATGATAAGTTTCTGAAACCCCTTTTCCACCTGATAAGTTTCTGAAACCCCTTTTCCACCTAATAAGTTTCTGAAACCCCTTTTCCACCTGATAAGTTTCTGAAACCCCTTTCCACATGATAAGTTTCTGAAACCCCTTTTCCACCTGATAAGTTTCTGAAACCCCTTTTCCACCTAATAAGTTTCTGAAACCCCTTTTCCACCTGATAAGTTTCTGAAACCCCTTTCCACATGATAAGTTTCTGAAACCCCTTTTCCACCTAATAAGTTTCTGAAACCCCTTTTCCACCTGATAAGTTTCTGAAACCCCTTTCCACATGATAAGTTTCTGAAACCACACTCCCATTAATTTTCTGAAACGCCCAAAATAAATAAGTTTCATAAACCTTCAGCCCAACCTCCTATATAAGGTGCCACACTCCCTACAATTCATTCACCCTTCAAATCACTTGCAAGAGACACGGAATCATAACTCCCAATCACACGAGTTCACGAGTCCATAGGTTTGGTATATCACCGATTTCTCCAACCTACCACACACCAGCCCACCTACCCAGGACCTGTAATTGAGTACTAGCACTTGTAAAAGGTTACTACCAGCACCCACTGCGGTCAAGAAGAAGAGCCTGGGACAAGAAGCCTCAATCCTAAAGCCTTTGGTATAACTCCATACGAGATTAAGATGTACAATGCATATATATATATATACAGTATATATATATATATATATATATATATATATATATGTATATATATATATATTTATATATATATATATATATATATATATATATATATATATATATATTACATACATATAAATGGTACTTATCAATGTCACTTCGGGTTTATAGTTAAGAGATCACTTCAATATAGCCTTGATTTTTAGGGTCCACTAAGATATTCTCTCTCTCTCTCTCTCTCTCTCTCTCTCTCTCTCTCTCTCCTCTCTCTCTCTCTCTCTCTCTCTCTCTCTCTCTCTCTCTCTCTATATATATATATATATATATATATATATATATATATGCGTGTGTGTGTGTATGTGTGTATTATCATAAGCATGAAAATCTCCACCGAAATTAACTGAAATCCTACTGCGCATGCTCGGACGAAACACTCCAATCTACAGAAAATCAGTCGGTAGTTCCAATTCCTTTTAGCAATTTGCAAGTCATTTGGTGCCTGACGCCAAAACATATTAGCAGATTTAATATCCAGAGAGAGAGAGAGAGAGGAGAGAGAGAGAGAGTGCTGCCTCCTAATGACTTCTCATTCGAATTCCTCGAAGCATTCCTCCCTATCGAGAAGGAATAAATCATATGTCGGTGCTGATGCAATGGCACTTGCTCTAAGAGGCAGAACCAAGGACAGGCGTGGAGCCGAGGACAGGCGTTTAGCCGAGACCAAGCGTGGAGCCGAGAATAGGGCGTGGAACCGAGGACAAAAGTGGAGCCGGAGACAGATATTGAGCCGAAGACAAGAGCGCCGAGGAAAAGTGTGGAGCAAGAGATAGACATGGAGCCGAGGACAAACATGCAGGTGAGGACAAGCGTGGAGCTGAGGACAAGCGTGAAGCTGAGGACAAACGCGGAGCCGTGGGCAAGCGTGGAATCGAGGACAGGCGTGGAGCCGAGGACAGGCATAGAGTCATGGAATAAAGTGAAGCCGTGAAGAAGTGTAGGATCCGATGACAGGCATAGATAGAGTCAAGGACAAGTGTGGAATCGAGGAGAGGCGTGGAGTCGAGGAGAGGCGTGGAGTCGAGGACAGCCATGGAGCTGAGGCCAAATGTAACGCCCCTAGGACAGGCATAGAGTCAAGGACAAGTGTGGAGCCGAGGACAGGTATAGGATCCGAGGACAGGCATAGAGTCAAGGATAAGTGTGGAGTCGAGGACAGGCGTGGAGAGCCGGGCCTCCTTAGAAATGGACTTTCATGAAAAATCAATTCATTAAAGGTCGACACTCCGGGCAACCGAATAATTATTCCTCCAAGGATCTAACTCCATGGCATGACAGCCAATACACTTCAGGATTACTTTCGACAACCGTCATTCGTATTCGACATCACGAACTGAAGGTGATCCCAAGCAACTGTCCATCACTAACCAGGGACGTCAGACGCCACATAAAAATATATATATCAATCTGTTCGAGCATATGTGGCTTTTCCATCAACACTTTTTATTCTTATTTCTATCTTATTTTACTCTTATTATCATTATTATTACTATTATTATTACTAGCCAAGCTTTTTCCATGTTACTGATGACAAAGGGATATTGCACAGTCCTTATATTTATTCAGAAAACGCTTCAAAACTGAATCTCCATTTTGGGGGCTTCCCTCAGAAGTTTTTAATCCAAGTGCGTGTGTGTGTATATATATATACTATATATATATATATTATATAAATATATATATATATATATATACATGCAGAGAGAGAGAGAGAGAGAGAGAGAGAGAGAGAGAGAGAGAGAGAGAGAGAGAGGAGAGAGAGAGAGAGAGAGAGAGAGAGAGTTCAATTTCATCTCGAACCTGTCATCCTATCAATGATAGTAAAACTAACGGGGGCCTCTCTCTCTCTCTCTCTCTCTCTCTCTCTCTTCTCTCTCTCTCTCTCTCTCTCTCTCTCAGTCCAGATTTACGAAGTCATTTCTTACCTGATGACCAAATCAACTGCATGACCTGAGCGAGGTCACTGGGATAATGATTAGCATCTCAATTGACCTATTAGCGTGTGTGATAACGCATACTGTTTGATGTAAGCTACATACATACATACACACACACATATATATATACATATATATATAATGTATATATATTATATAATATATATATAATATATAATATATATATATAGAGAGAGAGAGAGAGAGAGAGAGAGAGAGAGAGAGAGAGAGAGAGAGAGAGAGAGAGAGAGAGATACATATATATATATATATATATATATATATATATTATATATATATATATATTATATGGCCAACCATACTAGCTTGGTTTGCTGTGAGCGATCAGACCAAAGTCTCCCCCCATCACCAACGGCCAGCGTGGTGATGAAAATTTGCCAAACCACACACACATGAATAAGGATGTGTCTGAGGCCTGTATCCTGCAGTGGTACGTGGGCAGGACATATATTGAGAATGACGGATACTAGATGGACATTAAGAATAACAGAATGGGTCCCTAGAGATTGCAAAGGAAGCAGATGAGGGGAGAGAAGACAATGGATTGACGAACTAAGAAAGTTTGCGAAGGTGGACTGGCATAGAAAGTCCATAAACAGATGCGAGTGGTAGGACCCGTCTGAGGCCTTTGTCCTGCAGTGGACTGATAACGACTGATGATGATGAGAGAGAAGATGAGAGAGAGAGAGAGAGAGAGAGAGAGAGAGAGAGAGAGAGAGAGAGAGAGAGAGAGAGAGAGAGCATTTAAAGTTTTTAAACTCATTCAATTTGGACGTATTTCATTTTTTCACAAATGTTACTTATTCACATCTAAATAAATCATTTGTTTTCCGTCAAATTAAGTAAATTCGATTGTAATCAGCTGAAGCACGAACCATTTAATAATAATAATAATATCAATAATATAATAATAATAAATATATTTGTATTATTGTTGTTATTATTATTATTATTATTAATAGCTAAGCTACATCCCTAGTCGGTAAAGCAGGATGCTACAAGCAGTGAAAAAATATAGCCCAGTGAGGAATAATAAGGAAATAAACAACAAAAGTATAAGATCAATAAGCACATTAAAGACTCCAACAGTGAAAAAAAATAGCCCAGTGAGGAAAGGAAAAAAGGAAATAAACCACAAGAGAAGTTTAACATTATAAGAACATTAAAATCGAAATGTATTGGAAGTAAAGTCTGGAAGTCTAGTAGCAGATTCTGGAAAAGAAAAAGTCTGAACTTATTGCTTATGAAAGAGAGGGAAGGTTGAAAAGGAACAGAAGCTGATACCAGAGTTTGGCAGTGGAGGAAAGAAAATGCTGGCTGATCTAAGCGTCCGAAGGACGATTATAACTTCCAACAGTAAATAATAATTACAGAATTATCATTACCATTAATACTGGTTTCGTAATTATCATTATAATGACTAAATCATTATGATGAACACGAAATATGAGGCAAGCACGAGCGCGCACACACACACACTTAAATTGAGTCATAGTATGACAACGGCATTAATATTAAGGAGAGGATGACACTTAATACTTTTGCAACTAATTTATTCTGGCCCCGGAGGGGGGGGGGGGGGGAAGACTACGTCATCTCTGGTTATATATGTTTATGAATGTGTATGTATGTATATACATACGTATGCAATGTGTATCACTCTTCAAACCTTTTCCAGACCTCAAATATGCAGAATATTAATAACAACACAGAAGCAATGTCGTAGACTATAACAGAGAATAATAATAAAATAAATTGATTTTGCATATCAATGAAAAAGTAATATTAAAATATCTGTCAGTTTTCATACTAACACACACACAAACATTATATATATATATATATAAATATATAAATATATATATATATATATATAATATATATATATATATAATATATTATCATCATCACCTGTTGCTAGTCCAATGCAGGACAAAGGCCTCAGTCATGTCCTTCCACTCACGTCTGTTTATGGTATTTCTATGATAGTCTATACCCAAAAGTTTGCTAATTTCATTAGCTCGTCAATCCATCGTCTTCTCTTCATACCTACTTATCTTGCAATTATCTAGGGACCCACTCTGTTATTCTTATTGTCCATCTATTATCTGTCATTCTCATTACATGCCCTGTCCATATCCATTTCTTTTCCTAACATGTTAGAATATCCTCTACTTTAGTTTGCTCTCATATTCATGTTGCTCCTTTTCTGTCTCTTGGTGTTATTCTCATCGTTACTCTTTCCACAGCTCTCTGACTTGTAACTAACTTATATTCTAAGGCTTTAGCCTGATGCATAATTAAAACTGTTAGGACCATCTGATGAATACTTTTTAAGAGAAATTGGCATCTTACATTTCATTATCGCATTTTTTTTTTTTTTACCAAAATCTCTCCATCCCATGTTTAAACTTCTTTTAAGTTCGGTCTCATGTCCTGGAGAAACACTTATTGTCTGCCCTAAGTATATATATCCATTACCAACTCTAGAAGTTCGTCTATAACCCTTATTTGATGTCTCTACAATTTCAATGAATATGATCTTAGTTTTACTCATATTCAATTTCAGTCCTACATTTCTGCTTTCTCTTTTCAAATCTACGATCATCTTTTGTAATTCTTCCCATGACTCATTAAACTTGAGTATGTCATCTGCAAATCATAAGTTGTTAAGGTATTCCCCATTAATATTCATTCCTACATTTTCCCAATCTATATTCTTAAACACTTCTAGGCATGCTGTGAATAATTTAGGAGAGATGGGGGTCTCCCTGTCCGACTCCTTTCTCAACAGGAATTTTCTCACTATCTTTATGTAGTTTTAGGATTGCATATGGATGTCTACTAATGTTCTAACATAAGATTTAATCTATATAAAGACAGCTAATGAATGGCAGAGACAAGAGACAGTGAAAAAGGCCCTAGCAGAACAATGTCCTAGAGACTGATCATAATATCCATATGATCAGCGCCCAAAGTCCCTCTCCACCCAAGCTAAGACCAGGGGGGGGCAAGGCAATGGCTGCAGGTACACCTATGGGCTCCCCCAAACTCCCATCCTTAGCTCACAAGGAACTATTGATTTTGAGCGTGATTCGACCTCCCATCCAGCAGAACACCAGGCAGGGACGTTTCCAACAAGCCACCACAACGGCCTTTCATTACTACTGAAGTTTTGACAGACTGAAACGCTTTCTCATAGTCTATAAACGCTTATACATAGTGGTTAGTCATAATCTGTTAGTTTTCCCATTAGTTGGAAGGTAAACTGGCACCAAAAATGAAGAATATAATCTTTAAAAACCCTTAGCGCCCAATACACGGCGAGGAACAACACGGGACACTATAAATAAGAGTCCCAAAAAGTTCTACTGAATAATTCACAGTATTGTATGTTACCTATATCGGGCGGTGATGATTCTATAAGAGCGTTGGGACATACTGGACGTTGGAAAGAATGCCTTATTAATATATGAGAGAGAGAGAGAGAGAAGAGAGAGAGAGAGAGAGAGAGAGAGAGAGAGAGAGAGAGAGAGAGAGAGAGAGAGAGAGAGAGAGAGTAATCATTATTAATGTAACTCGCAGAAGCATAAATTTAAAGAAAACGGAGTAGTCATCGAGTGAATAACTACTCCGTTTTCTTTAAATGTTTCTCCTGACACAAAATTGAGTGATATTGTAGGTGAAAATTAACTGTATATTTGCAGATCACACGGATGGCTAGAGCCCAAATGATCCAAATTAAATAAATTAAATACTGAGAAATAAAGACAAAAGTAAAGAATAAAAAAGCATATGTGGAAGTTTCACAAGCTCCAAACCTGACAGCGAAACAAAATATTGGAGTTAAGAAAAGATCTATATGCAAAATGACACCTCGAATTATAGTCTCAGTTACGGGAGGATATATATATATATATATATATATATATATATATATATATATATATATATATATATACAAAGAAAAAAGTAACAACTGTATCCTTGTATATCACGTTACTATAGTCAATTCTTTTTAGTGAGGCATATTTGCACCGCCTCGCAGGGGTGCCCTTTTCACACGGAAAGGTTTCCTGATCGCTGATTGGTTGGACAAGATAATTCTAACCAATCAGATAGCAGGAAACTTTTCCGAGCTAAAAGGGCACCGCTGCGAGGCGGTGCTAATGCGCCCCATTAAAAAAAATTGAGTATAGTGTCACAGCTACTGTTCGCAACAGGTGGTGATAATCTATTAAACCATCCTTTAAGAGCTAAGGATGGGGGAGTGGGGAGCCTATAGGTCTACTTGTTGAATCTTCAGCAGCCCCTGTCTGGCCCTCCTTGGTCCTAGCTTGGGTGGAGAGGGGGTTTTGGCGCTGATCATATGCATATATGGTCAGTCTCTAGGGCATTGTTCTGCTTGATAGGGCAATGTCACTGTCCCTTGCCTCTGCAATTCATGAGCGACCTTTAAACCTTTGAATTGATACTTCTATCAATTTTGCATATATATTAGTTACCCAATAAAGAAAAAATGAAAGCACCAAATAATAGAAAACGATTAAGGTATTATTAAGGGATGTCTTCACACAGAGAGAGAGAGAGAGAGAGAGAGAGAGAGAGAGAGAGAGAGAGAGAATTAAATACATAAACATTTAAAGTAATGATACAGAATACCTGATATCTCACGATCAGTAACAAGGTTAATTAGATCAGTCACATATAGACAATGAAAAGAGACTTATGTCAGCCTGTTCAACATAAAAACATCTGATAAGTTTGAACTTCTGAAGTTCCACCAATTCAACTATCCGTTCAATATCTGATCACAGCCGGAATAAAACTTCTAGAATACTGTGTAGAATAGAGCCATATGATGGAGAAGGCGGGACTGTTAGAATTAACTGCATACCTGGACTATATACAGGAAGGTATGGGCCGAGAAGATCTGATTGCATTTCAAAGGAAATGGAGATGAAAGGAGATCGAGGCAGTATAGTAAAACGATTGTCGATGAAGCTTCAAGATGGTCTGGTCATATAGAGAGAATGAAGAAGAGTGGGATTTACAAGTGTGAAGAGGAAGACCTGTAGAAGCATTCGAAAGGTGGCCCTTGATAACTAGGACTTGATAGAACGGCATAAGGGATAAATGGCAGTGCTAGATTAGGGGGGGGGGGCAGTTACACACAACACAAAGGTGACCCTTCTGTGTATGTATATTTTCATGAACATACCTTTCTCACACAGCAGCAGATCTGTAGGGAACACCTTCCTTCTGAAACAAAATGAATGGCGTGGATTAGCAATGCAAATTATTATTATAATTATTATTCTTATTATTATTATTATTATTATTACTACATGCTAAGATATTCAAATTTTAAAACAAAATATTTCAAGAACAGTAACATTAAAATCTTTCATATAAAAAACATGAAACCTTAAAAAAAAAAAAAAAAAAGTGGAAGAGAAATAGAATAATGTGCCCGAGTGTACCCCCAAGTAAGAGAACTCTACCCCAAGTCAGTGGAAGACCATGGCACTACCCAAGACTAGAGAACAATGGTTTGATTTTGGGTTTTATTATTATTATTATTATTATTATTATTATTATTATTATTAGCTAAGCTACAGCCCTAATTGGGAAAGCATAATGCTATAATTTATGCCCAAGGTCTCCAACAGGGAAAATAGCCCAGTGAGAAAATAAGAAAATGGATAGACCCTGAAGTGAGAGAACTCTAAACCAAGACAGTGGAAGACAATGGTGCAGAGGCTATGGCACTACCCAAGACTAGAGAACAATGGTTTTATTCTGGAGTGTCCTAGAAAAGCTGATCACCATAGCTAAAGGGTCTCTTTTACCCTAACCAAGGGGAAAGTAACTAGAGTGCAGAAGTTAACCCTTTGAGTGAAGAAGAATGTTTTGGTTATCTTAGTGTTCTCAGGAGTAGGAAGAAAGAGGTTAATGTGTAAAGAATATGTCAGATTATTCAGTGCATGTGGCCTGATTGGTAACGTCTCTGCCTGGTGTTTGCCAGTCGGGGGTTCGAGTCCCGCTCAGTCTCGTTAGTGCCATTAGTGTTTGCAACCTTACCATCCTTGTGAGCTAAGGTTGGGGGGTTTGAGGGAGCCTATAGGTCTATCTGTTGAGTCATCAGCAGCCATTTGCCTGGCCCTCCCTGGTCCTAGCTTGGATGGAGAGGGGGCTTGGGCGCTGATCATATAAAATATGGTCAGTCTCTAGGGCATTGTCCTGCTTGCTAGGGCAATGGCACTGTCCCTTGCCTCTGCCATTCATGAGCGACCTTTAAACCTTTAAACCTTTAAAAGTGAGCCGTAACCAGAGAGGGGTCCAATGTTATAGTGTCTGGCCAAAGTACCCAATAACTATACAGCAGTAGTAACTCAACGGGCGGCTGGTGCCCTGGGCAAACCTACTACCTACAGGAAGTTTGACAATTTCCTTATGTGGTAACATTGGAAATGCTGTATACACATACATACATGCATAAATGTATATTATATGTGGATGTTTATAATGAATCAAAGACAGCTCTCCGGATAGTTTTCAGGATAACAGAAACACGTCAACTCAGTCTTCTTGTTATCATCAATCTAAGTGGAACTAAATTTGATTTTTGGACGCTGCTAAGATAGTGTCGATATATATATATATATATATATATATATATATATATATATATATATATATATATATATATATATATATATATATCAGCAGCAGCAGCAGCAGTTGATATTCCACTGCAGAACAAAGGACTCAGACATGTTCTTCCAATCCCATCTGTTTATGGTCATTCTATGCCAGTCTATACACGCAAATTATTTCAACTCGTTAATCCATCGTCTTCTCTTCCTTTCGATTGCATAAACTGACGAGATTGGAGGGACATGGTTGAGGCCTTTATCCTGCAGTGAACTAGTAAAGCTTATATTATATACATATACATATATATATGTGTATATATATATATATATACAGTATATATATATATATATATATATCATATATAATAGGAATAATAGAAGGCTGTTAGGAATAACAAAATGGGTCCCTAGAGATTGCAAAAGAAGCAGAGGATGGAGAGAAAACGATGGATTGACGAACAAAGAAAGTATGCCGGTATAGACTGGCATACAAAAACAATAAACAGACAGGAACGGAAGGATATGACCGAGGCCTTTTTCCTGCAGTGGACTAGTAACGGATGATGATGAATCATATATATATATATATATATATATATATATATATATATATATATGTGTGTGTGTGTATGTGTGTGTGTATATGTGTATGTTTGTATGTATATATGTATGTATGTATGTATATGTATATTTATATATACATACATATATACGTATAATAATAATAATAATAATAATAATAATAATAATAATAATAACAACAACAACAACAACAAAAACAACTACATGAACAAAAATAATTATTGTTTTACGAAATTTGTCATTCGAATTCTTCGAATTCTTTCAAAATCAGATCTTTCTTCTGAAGACCTCCTGAAGACCTCTTGAAGACACTTTCAGAGCGGAGTCAATAATCGTCTCTAGTTCCTTCACTAAGAATCTGGATTTTTTCCTCAATAATTTCCTTCTTAAAATATTTAATTTATTCTTTATGTATAAAAAATTGAATCGTCCTTAAATTAATAAAATTGAGTGCAATAATAATAATAATAATAATAATAATAATAATAATAATAATAATACTTTAACAAATTTCTTCAGTCGAATTCTTCGAATCTTCCAAAGCCCTGAAGACTTTGGCGCGTTCTCATGAATTGTCTTTGTTTTCCAGAGACAATTTCCGAATTTCTGATTTCTGAAACTCTTAAGTTATTTTTTTAGAACTATGCCTCATCTCAGGCGCGTGAGAAGGTTAACATAAATCATGTTTCACGTACGAGAATTCGTAAGTGGTTTCGCAGCAACTGCAGCTGAGAAAGGAATGGCCCAAATGCTCAAGGATTTAATCAAATCGCTTCTACCGGAGGAAGATCTGCGGCGGAACCTCAAGGAGAATAGGATTCCCGTTGGGGCGATGGCGACAGATAACTTCTCCACTCTGGTTGTTGGTAATGCCACCTTGGGTGGCGTTGCAGCGGCCTCTCTTGGATATCTGACTTGGAAGAGAGTCGTGGCTTCTAAGAAGCAGGCTCGACTTGGACTGGAAAAG
Organism: Palaemon carinicauda; assembly: GCF_036898095.1. Lineage (NCBI taxonomy): Eukaryota > Metazoa > Arthropoda > Malacostraca > Decapoda > Palaemonidae > Palaemon > Palaemon carinicauda. The sequence continues at coordinate 10,118,176 of NC_090755.1, forward strand.
GACAACGTTTTGGCTCTAGTGGAAGGCCTGGAGAAAAAGGTCCAGGACCTGACACTACAGGTCGAAGAAAGGATGAGAGGAGAAATGGCATTGGGAGTCGTGGCTTCTAAGAAGCAGACTCGAACTGGACTGGTAAAGGACAACGTTTTGGCTCTGGTGGAAGGCCTGGAGAAAAAAATCCAGGATCTGACACTACTGGTCGAAGAGAGGGTGAAAGAAGAAATGGCATTGAGAGCCATTCACGAAGAAGAAACTCAGAAAACGAGTCTTCATTTTGAAGATTTGTTAGACGAAATTGATACTGACTTAGATGGACATGAAATGGAGGAGGAGGAGGAGGAGGAGAAGAAGGAGGAGGAGAAGGAGGAGGAGGAGAATGAGGAGGAGAAGGAGGAGGAGAAATTCTCGAGTAATGAGAACTTAGACGAGTTTGAAGAAGAATTGGACTACGAAATTGATATTGACTTAGATGAACCTGAAATTGATGAGGAGGAGAAGGAGGAGGAGAAAGAGGGGGAGAAGGAGGAGGAGGAGAAGGAGGAGGAGGAGAAAGAGGAGGAGAAGGAGGAGGAGGAGAAAGAGGAGGAGAAGGAGGAGAAATTCTCGAGTGATGAGAACTTAGACAATTTTGAAGAAGAATTGGACTACGAAATTGATATTGACTTAGATGAACCTGAAATTGATGAGGAGGAGAAGGAGGAGGAGGAGAAAGAGGAGGAGGAGGAGAAAGAGGAGGAGAAGGAGGAGGAGGAGGAGAAGGAGGAGGAGAAATTCTCGAGTGATGAGACCTTAGATGAGTTTGAAGAAGAATTGGACAACGAAATTGATATTGACTTAGATGAACCTGAAATTGATGAGGAGGAGAAGGAGGAGGAGGAGAAAGAGGAGGAGAAGGACGAGGAGGAGCAGGAGGAGGAGGAGAAAGAGGAGGAGAAGGAGGAGGAGAAATTCTCGAGTGATGAGAACTTAGATGAGTTTGAAGAAGAATTGGACTACGAAATTGATATTGACTTAGATGAACCTGAAATTGATGAGGAGGAGAAGGAGGAGGAGAAAGAGGAGGAGAAGGAGGAGGAGGAAAAATTCTCGAGTGATGAGAACTTAGACAATTTTGAAGAAGAATTGGACTACGAAATTGATATTGACTTAGATGAACCTGAAATTGATGAGGAGGAGAAGGAGGAGGAGGAGAAAGAGGAGGAGAAGGAGGAGGAGGAGAAAGAGGAGGAGAAGGAGGAGAAATTCTCGAGTGATGAGAACTTAAATGAGTTTGAAGAAGAATTGGACTACGAAATTGATATTGACTTAGATGAACCTGAAATTGATGAGGAGGAGAAGGAGGAGGAGGAGGAGAAAGAGGAGGAGGAAGAAGAAGAAGAAGAAGAAGAAGAAGAAGAAGAGTCCAGTGACCTACTGGATCTTGTTTTGGGAGGTGTTGACATTGATGAGTTTGAAATCACTTCTCCAGAGGATCTCCAGGATTCAGAGACGACGGAGAACGAGGCTCTGTTCGCAGAGCTCCAGACGTTGGTGGCTGCCTCTGAACTCGACTTTGCCTTGGAGAAGATTCAAGAAACAATGTCCAAAGACAATCTGTTCCATTGGGTCATGATCAACCTGGCTCGTATCAAAGGAAATATCCTTTGCAATATGGGAAAACTGGAAGAAGCTTGCAAATGCTTCAACTTTGTTCTTGCTACCAACGAGGAATATTCCGATGCCAGGTTGAGACTGGCCCTATGCTGGTTGGCACTTGGACGTCACCAAGAAGCTCTTCGTGAATTTGAGAGACTGCGAATGGAAGGGGTTCTGGACTCCGACTTCATGTTCTATATTGATTCCTTGGTTGACATGAATTGCTATGGATGCCCATATGGAATCCTAGGCCTTAAGCCAGACGCTACTCAACACCAAATCGAAAAAGCTTTCAGAAAAATGGCCTTAAAATACCACCCTGACAAGTGCCGAGGTTCGGACGAAGAAATTCAAAGGTGCTGCAATAAGATGCACCAGATCAATAGCACAATGGATATCTTGCGTGATGCTGACAAGAGAGTAAGATATGAAGAGACTTGGAAAGTTGTCCAAGACTTTACCAATATCATATTTAGCAATCCCAACCTCCCCGAATGGCCACAATTTGAAGGGTATGATGACAAATTTCATAAGGAAGGAGATGAAGCAGAAGAAGAGACAGTGAAGGAGGACTCAACTGTCCTTTTCGAACTTACTGTAAGAGATGGTAACCTTATGGAATTTGAACTCGTTCCATCAGTGGCAATGCTGACTTACGAATCTATGGAAGTAGATGGAACAAAAGAGGAGATGGAGGTCCATAGAGATGATGGCCATAATGAGAAGGAAGATGATGTTGAGGATGAAAAGCGTAATGAGTTAGAGTGTCATGAAACTGATGAAGACACGGTTAACCGAGTGCAACTCAACCAAGGCGATCTGGACCACACAGAGTCTGAAATCTCTTCACCAGAAGATATGTTATATGATGATGAGGCTCTGTGGTCAGTCCTCCATATGATGGATGATGAGTCCGATGAAGATGAAGTCAGTTATTAAGGAGACTTCATTGGAGTATCAAAAGGATGCTTGGATTAAATACTAAGTTGATGCCCTCACAATTTTGTGAAAGGAATAGTATCTTCTTCTTTTTTTTTTTTAGGCTTGTTTTTTTTTAGGATTAAGGTTTTTTTTTTTTAGGCTTAAGGACTGGCTATGCAGGTGAAGAAACTCTGGTACTGATGAAAGAGCGCGTGTTGTTTGGGTGGGGAAAATGACGCTTGGCTTCACCACCTGGCCAAAAAATGGCGCTTGGCTTCACAACCTGGCCCGCTTGGCTTCATCGCCCGGTACAACAATAGCGCTTGGCTTCACCGCCTGGCCTGCTTGGCTTCACCGCCCGGCCAATAAATGGCGCTTGGCTTCACCACCTGGCCCGCTTGGCTTCATCGCCTGGCACAACAATAGCGCTTGGCTTCACTGCCTAGCCTGCTTGGCTTCACCGCCCGGCCATGAAATGGCGCTTGGCTTCACCGCCCGGCCAAATAATGGCGCTTGGCTTCACCACCTGGCCCGCTTGGCTTCATCGCCCGGCACAACAATGGCGCTTGGCTTCACCACCTGGCCTGCTTGGCTTCACCGCCCGGCCATAAAATGGCGCTTGGCTTCACCGCCCGGCCAAATAATGGCGCTTGGCTTCACCACCTGGCCCGCTTGGCTTCATCGCCCGGCACAACAATGGCGCTTGGCTTCACTGCCTGGCCTGCTTGGCTTCACCGCCCGGCCATAAAATAGCGCTTGGCTTCACCGCCCGGCCTACAATGGCGCTCGGCTTCACCACCTGGCCCGCTTGGCTTCATCGCCCGGCACAACAGTAGCGCTTAGGATTGTTGAATTATTTTTTTTTTTTTTAGGTTTAAGGTTTTTTTTTTTTTTAGGTTTAAGGACTGGTTATGCAGGTGAAGAACCTCTAATACTGATGAATGAGTGAGGAAAATGACTTTTGGCTTCACCACCTGGCCCGCTTGGCTTCATCGCCCGGCACAACAATGGCGCTTGGCTTCACTGCCTGGCCTGCTTGGCTTCACCGCCTGGCCAAAAAATGGCGCTTGGTTTCACCGCCTGGCCCGCTTGGCTTCATCGCCCGGCACAACAATGGCGCTTGGCTTCACCGCCTGGCCTGCTTGGCTTCACCACCCGGCCAAAAAATGGCGCTTGGCTTCACCGCCTGGCCCGCTTGGCTTCATCGCCCGGCACAACAATGGCGCTTGGCTTCACCGCCTGGCCTGCTTGGCTTCACCGCCCGACCAAAAAATGGCGCTTGGCTTCACCGCCTGGCCCGCTTGGCTTCATCGCCCGGCACAACAATGGCGCTTGGCTTCACCGCCTGGCCTGCTTGGCTTCACCGCCCGCCCAAAAAATGGCGCTTGGCTTCACCGCCTGGCCCGCTTGGCTTCATCGCCCGGCACAACAATGGCGCTTGGCTTCACCGCCTGGCCTGCTTGGCTTCACCGCCCGCCCAAAAAATGGCGCTTGGCTTCACCGCCTGGCCCGCTTGGCTTCATCGCCCGGCACAACAATGGCGCTTGGCTTCACCGCCTGGCCTGCTTGGCTTCACCGCCCGGCCAAAAAATGGCGCTTGGCTTCACCGCCTGGCCCGCTTGGCTTCATCGCCCGGCACAACAATGGCGCTTGGCTTCACCGCCTGGCCTGCTTGGCTTCACCGCCCGGCCAAAAAATGGCGCTTGGCTTCACCGCCTGGCCCGCTTGGCTTCATCGCCCGGCACAACAATGGCGCTTGGCTTCACCGCCTGGCCTGCTTGGCTTCACCGCCCGGCCAAAAAATGGCGCTTGGCTTCACCGCATGGCCCGCTTGGCTTCATCGCCCGGCACAACAATGGCGCTTGGCTTCACCGCCTGGCCTGCTTGGCTTCACCGCCCGGCCAAAAAATGGCGCTTGGCTTCACCGCCTGGCCCGCTTGGCTTCATCGCCCGGCACAACAATGGCGCTTGGCTTCACCGCCTGGCCTGCTTGGCTTCACCGCCTGGCCCGCTTGGCTTCATCGCCCGGCACAACAATGGCGCTTGGCTTCACCGCCTGGCCTGCTTGGCTTCATTGCCCGGCACAACAATGGCGTTTGGCTTCACCGCCCGGCCAAAAAATGGAGCTTGGCTTCACCGCCCGGCCAAAAAATGGCGCTTGGCTTCATCGCCCGGCCGAAAAATCGCGCTTGGCTTCACCGCCTGGCCTACAATGGCGCTCGGCTTCACCGCCTGGCCAACTTGGCTTAACCGCCCGGTCTAAACATGACGCCAGGCTTCACCACCTGGCCCAACAATGACCCTTGGCTTCACCACAAAATTTCAAATGTCATCAATCACGACTGACCACTAATAAGCTAGCTGGAATGAAGGGAGTTGGCTGAAAGCTATTTCAGAAGGAAGGGCAACCTCTGGCGCGGCGGAAAAACCCGTAAGTTCAATGCCCAGAATGCTGAAGTAGGTTCAAATTGCTTCTCAACGTAATCCAACTCATATACAAGTCATGACACCAATAATAAGCTAGCTGCAATGAGGGAAGTTGGCCGAAAGCTATTTCAGAAGGAAGGGCAACCTCTGGCGCGGCGGAAAAACCCGTAAGTTCAATGCCCAGAATGCTGAAGTAGGTTTCAAATTGCTTCTCAAAGTAATCCAATTCATATACAAGTCATGACACCAATAATAAGCTAGCTGCAATGAGGGAAGTTGGCCGAAAGCTATTTCAGAAGGAAGGGCAACCTCTGGCGCGGCGGAAAAACCCGTAAGTTCAATGCCCAGAATGCTGAAGTAGGTTTCAAATTGCTTCTCAAAGTAATCCAATTCATATACAAGTCATGACACCAATAATAAGCTAGCTGCAATGAGGGAAGTTGGCCGAAAGCTATTTCAGAAGGAAGGGCAACCTCTGGCGCGGCGGAAAAACCCGTAAGTTCAATGCCCAGAATGCTGAAGTAGGTTTCAAATTGCTTCTCAAAGTAATCCAATTCATATACAAGTCATGACACCAATAATAAGCTAGCTGCAATGAGGGAAGTTGGCCGAAAGCTATTTCAGAAGGAAGGGCAACCTCTGGCGCGGCGGAAAAACCCGTAAGTTCAATGCCCAGAATGCTGAAGTAGGTTTCAAATTGCTTCTCAAAGTAATCCAATTCATATACAAGTCATGACACCAATAATAAGCTAGCTGCAATGAGGGAAGTTGGCCGAAAGCTATTTCAGAAGGAAGGGCAACCTCTGGCGCGGCGGAAAAACCCGTAAGTTCAATGCCCAGAATGCTGAAGTAGGTTTCAAATTGCTTCTCAAAGTAATCCAATTCATATACAAGTCATGACACCAATAATAAGCTAGCTGCAATGATGGAAGTTGGCCGAAAGCTATTTCAGAAGGAAGGGCAACCTCTGGCGCGGCGGAAAAACCCGTAAGTTCAATGCCCAGAATGCTGAAGTAGGTTTCAAATTGCTTCTCAAAGTAATCCAATTCATATACAAGTCATGACACCAATAATAAGCTAGCTGCAATGAGGGAAGTTGGCCGAAAGCTAATTCAGAAGGAAGGGCAACCTCTGGCGCGGCGGAAAAACCCGTAAGTTCAATGCCCAGAATGCTGAAGTAGGTTTCAAATTGCTTCTCAAAGTAATCCAATTCATATACAAGTCATGACACCAATAATAAGCTAGCTGCAATGAGGGAAGTTGGCCGAAAGCTATTTCAGAAGGAAGGGCAACCTCTGGCGCGGCGGAAAAACCCGTAAGTTCAATGCCCAGAATGCTGAAGTAGGTTTCAAATTGCTTCTCAAAGTAATCCAATTCATATACAAGTCATGACACCAATAATAAGCTAGCTGCAATGAGGGAAGTTGGCCGAAAGCTATTTCAGAAGGAAGGGCAACCTCTGGCGTGGCGGAAAAACCCGTAAGTTCAATGCCCAGAATGCTGAAGTAGGTTTCAAATTGCTTCTCAAAGTAATCCAATTCATATACAAGTCATGACACCAATAATAAGCTAGCTGCAATGAGGGAAGTTGGCCGAAAGCTATTTCAGAAGGAAGGGCAACCTCTGGCGCGGCGGAAAAACCCGTAAGTTCAATGCCCAGAATGCTGAAGTAGGTTTCAAATTGCTTCTCAAAGTAATCCAATTCATATACAAGTCATGACACCAATAATAAGCTAGCTGCAATGAGGGAAGTTGGCCGAAAGCTATTTCAGAAGGGCAACCTCTGGCGCGGCGGAAAAACCCGTAAGTTCAATGCCCAGAATGCTGAAGTAGGTTTCAAATTGCTTCTCAAAGTAATCCAATTCATATACAAGTCATGACACCAATAATAAGCTAGCTGCAATGAGGGAAGTTGGCCGAAAGCTATTTCAGAAGGAAGGGCAACCTCTGGCGCGGCGGAAAAACCCGTAAGTTCAATGCCCAGAATGCTGAAGTAGGTTTCAAATTGCTTCTCAAAGTAATCCAATTCATATACAAGTCATGACACCAATAATAAGCTAGCTGCAATGAGGGAAGTTGGCCGAAAGCTATTTCAGAAGGGCAACCTCTGGCGCGGCGGAAAAACCCGTAAGTTCAATGCCCAGAATGCTGAAGTAGGTTTCAAATTGCTTCTCAAAGTAATCTAATTCATATACAAGTCATGACACCAATAATAAGCTAGCTGCAATGAGGGAAGTTGGCCGAAAGCTATTTCAGAAGGAAGGGCAACCTCTGGCGCGGCGGAAAAACCCGTAAGTTCAATGCCCAGAATGCTGAAGTAGGTTTCAAATTGCTTCTCAAAGTAATCCAATTCATATACAAGTCATGACACCAATAATAAGCTAGCTGCAATGAGGGAAGTTGGCCGAAAGCTATTTCAGAAGGAAGGGCAACCTCTGGCGCGGCGGAAAAACCCGTAAGTTCAATGCCCAGAATGCTGAAGTAGGTTTCAAATTGCTTCTCAAAGTAATCCAATTCATATACAAGTCATGACACCAATAATAAGCTAGCTGCAATGAGGGAAGTTGGCCGAAAGCTATTTCAGAAGGAAGGGCAACCTCTGGCGCGGCGGAAAAACCCGTAAGTTCAATGCCCAGAATGCTGAAGTAGGTTTCAAATTGCTTCTCAAAGTAATCCAATTCATATACAAGTCATGACACCAATAATAAGCTAGCTGGAGTTGGCCGAAAGCTACTTCAGAAGGAAGGGCAACCTCTGGCGTGGCGGAAAAACCCGTAAGTTCAATGCCCTGAATGCTGAAGTAGGTTTCAAATTGCTTCTCTAAGTAAAGCAACTTATATAAAAGTCGTGAGTTATCATAAGACATTCATGAAGTACTGATGAATTTTGAATTGATATGAAATATAAAAATAGAAATAGGGAGGGAAGGAAGAAGGGTCGTGGGAGCCAAGCCTACAATAATGGATGTAGGCAAAACCCACCTGATGAGCTCCTTGGTAAGGGCGAAACCCTTATATATGTCACTTTGGTAATAGTATGTAGTAATTAATTTATATGTATATATGTATATATGTATATATATATATATATATATATATATATATATATATATATATATATATATATATATATGTATATATGTATATGTATATATATATATATATATATATATATATATATATGTATGTATGTATGTATATATATATATATATATATATATATATATATATATATATATATATATATATATATATATATATATATATATATATATATACATGGATATTTGCACATTAACTCAGACACACATGAAGGCCCACACCACCATAGAGATTATCCGTATAACTTTCATCTGAAGGGAGTCTCAATAGAATCCCGTTGACTTTTGACTGTAGGACTTTGGAGGGCAGTGCCTACAGCCTCAAGTATTCTAAGCCAGCCGAATTTGATGGAACTCACATTGTTCAAAACAAAAGCAACTACAGCCGGCTCATAATACCTGAAGCTGTAAGCATCTCCTTCCAAAGGCCAACACTCAACATTCAATGGGATTCTGATTATATGCTCCCTTCTAGCATAAAGCCGTATATATAATCTCTGTGGTGGTGTTGGGTCGAGTGTGTGCCAGAGTATTGTATGTGTCTACAATACTCTTGCACACACTCGACCCAACACCACCACAGAGATTATATATACGGCTT
>NC_090755.1:10131859-10139359 GCF_036898095.1 Palaemon carinicauda
CTAGTTTACAATTTGGTTTTCGTAAAGGCCTTGGAGCATATGATGCCCTTCTTACAATTTATTTATATATATATATATATATATATATATATATATATATATATATATATATATATATATATATATATGTATATATATATATATATATATGTATATATATATATATATATATATATATATATATATATATATATATATATATATATATATATATATATATATATGTTTAGGATTGCATTTGTGTCTACTTCTTTTCCTGATATTGAAACTTGAAGTATTTAAAAAATTCCATGTTTTCGAATGAATGGACCTTTACTTGGTCCTGTCACACACAGAAAAGCCATGTGCCTTGCAGGACCTACACATGTGTATTTATTGTATACATTCTTGAGTATTTAGAGTCCTACCACATGAGGAAAGGGTCCTACCACATCCATGTACACCCTGTAAAATCTAATAGAAATCACAGACCACTTTCTGGTTTCCGGTACAGCGTTTTTATGTTCTTTGAAACAGTTACGAGCATGACATTTTATATACTTTTTTCATGGAATTTTTCATTCATAACCAAAAGAAAGATTCACGTGCTCTCCTTAATGTTTGTCCTCAAATGCCCTGTATACGGATTTGCATGTACAAAGAGAGAGAGAGAGAGAGAGAGAGAGAGAGAGAGAGAGAGAGAGAGAGAGAGAGAGAGAGAGAGAGAGAGAGGGGGGGGGGGGAACTCCCCATGCTTAAAATTACCCTTCCCTCTTCTCGTGAGCGCAATATGTGATAATCTATAAGAAAAAATCTTACGAGGCACATTCAGAAACAACGAGTAACTATCTGAAACTGAATATCTCTCTCTCTCTCTCTCTCTCTCTCTCTCTCTCTCTCTCTCTCATGGCTCTCAAAGGCTGATTGCTCCTCGCGTGAATTCATATCCCGTTTTCTATTATGATGGGGCCCCTCAATATTTTGAGTCTGTTCTTCGTTCCTCTTTTGTGCCCGAGTTGTTACTCATATTACTGCACCTCTGGAGAGGGCATCAGCTACCTTGTTAGCCTTACCTTCTATGTGGTCAAATCCCTTTATGTTAAATTCTAACAATCTTTCCACCAACAGCTACACGACTTGCATTTATTTTCACTAAAAACGGGTGATCAAATCTAGGATGTGCGAGTAACTCATCGCTAGTTAAGGCAGCTTTCAAATGGTTAAAAGCCCTTTCATATTCCATTCCCCAATTTATTACTTATTGTTTCTTTAAAGGATCTAAGGGGCCTCGATATCCCTCCAAAACCTCTTGTGAATTTACAGTTATACCCCACGAGGCCCAGGAACCCAACTAGTTCTCTAGGGGTACGTGGCCTGGGGAAATCTCTAATAGCTTCTACTTTACTGGGGCAGGGTTGGATACCTTCTAGGGCTATTATATAACCTAACATTCGACCTGTTTGTCTGGGGAAATCTCTAATAGCTTCTACTTTACTGGGGCAGGGTCGGATACCTTCTAGGGCTATTATATAACCTAACATTCGACCTGTTTGTCTGGGGGAAATCTCTAATAGCTTCTACTTTACTGGGGCAGGGTCGGATACCTTCTAGGGCTATTATATAACCTAACATTCGACCTGTTTGTCTGGGGGAAATCTCTAATAGCTTCTACTTCACTGGGGCAGGGTTGGATACCTTCTAGGGCTATTATATAACCTAACATTCGACCTGTTTGTCTGGGGGAAATCTCTAATAGCTTCTACTTCACTGGGGCAGGGTTGGATACCTTCTAGGGCTATTATATAACCTAACATTCGACCTGTTTGTCTGGGGGAAATCTCTAATAGCTTCTACTTCACTGGGGCAGGGTTGGATACCTTCTAGGGCTATTATATAACCTAACATTCGACCTGTTTGTCTGGGGGAAATCTCTAATAGCTTCTACTTCACTGGGGCAGGGTTGGATACCTTCTAGGGCTATTATATAACCTAACATTCGACCTGTTTGTCTGGGGGAAATCTCTAATAGCTTCTACTTCACTGGGGCAGGGTTGGATACCTTCTAGGGCTATTATATAACCTAACATTCGACCTGTTTGTCTGGGGGAAATCTCTAATAGCTTCTACTTCACTGGGGCAGGGTTGTATACCTTCTAGGGCTATTATATAACCTAACATTCGACCTGTTTGTCTGGGGGAAATCTCTAATAGCTTCTACTTCACTGGGGCAGGGTTGGATACCTTCTAGGGCTATTATATAACCTAACATTCGACCTGTTTGTCTGGGGGAAATCTCTAATAGCTTCTACTTCACTGGGGCAGGGTTGGATACCTTCTAGGGCTATTATATAACCTAACATTCGACCTGTTTGTCTGGGGGAAATCTCTAATAGCTTCTACTTCACTGGGGCAGGGTTGGATACCTTCTAGGGCTATTATATAACCTAACATTCGACCTGTTTGTCTGGGGGAAATCTCTAATAGCTTCTACTTCACTGGGGCAGGGTTGGATACCTTCTAGGGCTATTATATAACCTAAAATTCGACCTGTTTGTCTGGGGGAAATCTCTAATAGCTTCTACTTCACTGGGGCAGGGTTGGATACCTTCTAGGGCTATTATGTAACCTAAAATTCGACCTGTTTGTCTGGGGGAAATCTCTAATAGCTTCTACTTCACTGGGGCAGGGTTGGATACCTTCTAGGGCTATTATGTAACCTAAAATTCGACCTGTTTGTCTGGGGGAAATCTCTAATAGCTTCTACTTCACTGGGGCAGGGTTGGATACCTTCTAGGGCTATTATGTAACCTAAAATTCGACCTGTTTGTCTGGGGGAAATCTCTAATAGCTTCTACTTTTCTGGGGCAGGGTTGGATACCTTCTAGGGCTATTATGTAACCTAAAATTCGACCTGTTTGTCTGGGGGAAATCTCTAATAGCTTCTACTTTTCTGGGGCAGGGTTGGATACCTTCTAGGGCTATTATGTAACCTAAAATTCGACCTGTTTGTCCGGGGGAAATCTCTAATAGCTTCTACTTTTCTGGGGCAGGGTTGGATACCTTCTAGGGCTATTATGTAACCTAAAATTCGACCTGTTTGTCCGGGGGAAATCTCTAATAGCTTTTACTTTACTGGGGCAGGGTTGGATACCTTCTAGGGCTATTATGTAACCTAAAATTCGACCTGTTTGTCTGGGGGAAATCTCTAATAGCTTCTACTTTACTGGGGCAGGGTTGGATACCTTCTAGGGCTATTATGTAACCTAAAATTCGACCTGTTTGTCTGGGGAAATCTCTAATAGCTTCTACTTTACTGGGGCAGGGTTGGATACCTTCTAGGGCTATTATGTAACCTAAAATTCGACCTGTTTGTCTGGGGAAATCTCTAATAGCTTCTACTTTACTGGGGCAGGGTTGGATACCTTCTAGGGCTATTATGTAACCTAAAATTCGACCTGTTTGTCTGGGGAAATCTCTAATAGCTTCTACTTTACTGGGGCAGGGTTGGATACCTTCTAGGGCTATTATGTAACCTAAAATTCGACCTGTTTGTCTGGGGGAAATCTCTAATAGCTTCTACTTTTCTGGGGCAGGGTTGGATACCTTCTAGGGCTATTATGTAACCTAAAATTCGACCTGTTTGTCTGGGGGAAATCTCTAATAGCTTCTACTTTACTGGGGCAGGGTTGGATACCTTCTAGGGCTATTATGTAACCTAAAATTCGACCTGTTTGTCTGGGGGAAATCTCTAATAGCTTCTACTTTACTGGGGCAGGGTTGGATACCTTCTAGGGCTATTATGTAACCTAAAATTCGACCTGTTTGTCTGGGGGAAATCTCTAATAGCTTCTACTTTACTGGGGCAGGGTTGGATACCTTCTAGGGCTATTATGTAACCTAAAATTCGACCTGTTTGTCTGGGGGAAATCTCTAATAGCTTCTACTTTACTGGGGCAGGGTTGGATACCTTCTAGGGCTATTATGTAACCTAAAATTCGACCTGTTTGTCTGGGGGAAATCTCTAATAGCTTCTACTTTACTGGGGCAGGGTTGGATACCTTCTAGGGCTATTATGTAACCTAAAATTTGACCTGTTTGTCTGGGGGAAATCTCTAATAGCTTCTACTTTACTGGGGCAGGGTTGGATACCTTCTAGGGCTATTATGTAACCTAAAATTCGACCTGTTTGTCTGGGGAAATCTCTAATAGCTTCTACTTTACTGGGGCAGGGTTGGATACCTTCTAGGGCTATTATGTAACCTAAAATTCGACCTGTTTGTCTGGGGAAATCTCTAATAGCTTCTACTTTACTGGGGCAGGGTTGGATACCTTCTAGGGCTATTATGTAACCTAAAATTCGACCTGTTTGTCTGGGGAAATCTCTAATAGCTTCTACTTTACTGGGGCAGGGTTGGATACCTTCTAGGGCTATTATGTAACCTAAAATTCGACCTGTTTGTCTGGGGAAATCTCTAATAGCTTCTACTTTACTGGGGCAGGGTTGGATACCTTCTAGGGCTATTATGTAACCTAAAATTCGACCTGTTTGTCTGGGGAAATCTCTAATAGCTTCTACTTTACTGGGGCAGGGTTGGATACCTTCTAGGGCTATTATGTAACCTAAAATTCGACCTGTTTGTCTGGGGAAATCTCTAATAGCTTCTACTTCACTGGGGCAGGGTTGGATACCTTCTAGGGCTATTATGTAACCTAAAATTCGACCTGTTTGTCTGGGGAAATCTCTAATAGCTTCTACTTCACTGGGGCAGGGTTGGATACCTTCTAGGGCTATTATGTAACCTAAAATTCGACCTGTTTGTCTGGGGAAATCTCTAATAGCTTCTACTTCACTGGGGCAGGGTTGGATACCTTCTAGGGCTATTATGTAACCTAAAATTCGACCTGTTTGTCAGGGTAAATCTCTAATAGCTTCTACTTTACTGGGGCAGGGTTAGATACCTTCTAGGGCTATTATGTAACCTAAAATTCGACCTGTTTGTCTGGGGAAATCTCTAATAGCTTCTACTTTACTGGGGCAGGGTTGGATACCTTCTAGGACTATTATATAACCTGAAATTTGACCTGTTTGTCTGGGGAAATCTCTAATAGCTTCTACTTTTCTGGGGCAGGGTTGGATACCTTCTAGGGGTATTATATAACCTAAAATTCGACCTGTTTGTCTGGGGAAATCTCTAATAGCTTCTACTTCACTGGGGCAGGGTTGGATACCTTCTAGTGCTATTATATAACCTAAAATTCGACCTGTTTGTCTGGGGAAATCTCTAATAGCTTCTACTTCACTGGGGCAGGGTTGGATACCTTCTAGTGCTATTATATAACCTAAAATTCGACCTGTTTGTCTGGGGAAATCTCTAATAGCTTCTACTTTACTGGGGCAGGGTTGGATACCTTCTAGGGCTATTATATAACCTAAAATTTGACCTGTTTGTCTGGGGAAATCTCTAATAGCTTCTACTTTTCTGGGGCAGGGTTGGATACCTTCTAGGGCTATCATATAACCTAAAATTCGACCTGTTTGTCAGGGGAAATCTCTAATAGCTTCTACTTTACTCGGACAGGGTTGGATACCTTCTAGGGCTATTATATAACCTAAAATTCGACCTGTTTGTCAGGGGAAATCTCTAATAGCTTCTACTTTACTCGGACAGGGTTGGATACCTTCTAGGGCTATTATATAACCTAACATTCGACCTGTTTGTCTGGGGAAATCTCTAATAGCTTCTACTTTTCTGGGGCAGGGTTGGATACCTTCTAGGGCTATTATATAACCTAAAATTCGACCTGTTTGTCTGGGGAAATCTCTAATAGCTTCTACTTCACTGGGGCAGGGTTGGATACCTTCTAGGGCTATTATATAACCTAACATTCGACCTGTTTGTCTGGGGGAAATCTCTAATAGCTTCTACTTTTCTGGGGCAGGGTTGGATACCTTCTAGGGGTATTATATAACCTAAAATTTGACCTGTTTGTCTGGGGAAATCTCTAATAGCTTCTACTTTTCTGGGGCAGGGTTGGATACCTTCTAGGGCTATCATATAACCTAAAATTCGACCTGTTTGTCAGGGGAAATCTCTAATAGCTTCTACTTTACTCGGACAGGGTTGGATACCTTCTAGGGCTATTATATAACCTAAAATTCGACCTGTTTGTCTGGGGAAATCTCTAATAGCTTCTACTTTACTCGGACAGGGTTGGATACCTTCTAGGGCTATTATATAACCTAACATTCGACCTGTTTGTCTGGGGAAATCTCTAATAGCTTCTACTTTTCTGGGGCAGGGTTGGATACCTTGTAGGGCTATCATATAACCTAAAATTCGACCTGTTTGTCAGGGGAAATCTCTAATAGCTTCTACTTTACTCGGACAGGGTTGGATACCTTCTAGGGCTATTATATAACCTAAAATTCGACCTGTTTGTCAGGGGAAATCTCTAATAGCTTCTACTTTACTCGGACAGGGTTGGATACCTTCTAGGGCTATTATATAACCTAACATTCGACCAGTTTGTCTGGGGAAATCTCTAATAGCTTTTACTTTTCTGGGGCAGGGTTGGATACCTTCTAGGGCTATCATATAACCTAAAATTCGACCTGTTTGTCAGGGGAAATCTCTAATAGCTTCTACTTTACTCGGACAGGGTTGGATACCTTCTAGGGCTATTATATAACCTAAAATTCGACCTGTTTGTCAGGGGAAATCTCTAATAGCTTCTACTTTACTCGGACAGGGTTGGATACCTTCTAGGGCTATTATATAACCTAACATTCGACCTGTTTGTCTGGGGAAATCTCTAATAGCTTCTACTTTTCTGGGGCAGGGTTGGATACCTTGTAGGGCTATCATATAACCTAAAATTCGACCTGTTTGTCAGGGGAAATCTCTAATAGCTTCTACTTTACTCGGACAGGGTTGGATACCTTCTAGGGCTATTATATAACCTAAAATTCGACCTGTTTGTCAGGGGAAATCTCTAATAGCTTCTACTTTACTCGGACAGGGTTGGATACCTTCTAGGGCTATTATATAACCTAACATTCGACCTGTTTGTCTGGGGAAATCTCTAATAGCTTCTACTTTACTCGGACAGGGTTGGATACCTTCTAGGGCTATTATATAACCTAAAATTCGACCTGTTTGTCTGGGGAAATCTCTAATAGCTTCTACTTTACTCGGACAGGGTTGGATACCTTCTAGGGCTATTATATAACCTAAAATTCGACCTGTTTGTCTGGGGAAATCTCTAATAGCTTCTACTTTTCTGGGGCAGGGTTGGATACCTTCTAGGGCTATTATATAACCTAAAATTCGACCTGTTTACAGAAAACAACTTGCACTTTGATAAATTCATTTTCATATCATTACGGCGCAATGCTTCTGAAACTTTAGGAATGTTGTTATTATGTTCTTCGGCTGTTTTCCCTATAATTATGATATCACCTAAATAAACAAGTACATTATGGCCAATGAAGGGAGGCAACACTGCCGTCATTACTCTAGA
>NC_090755.1:10144359-10146859 GCF_036898095.1 Palaemon carinicauda
ATATATATATATATATATACATATATATACATATATATATATATATATATATATATATATATATATATATATATATATGCATGGATATTTGGACACTAACTCAGACACACGTGAAGGCCCACACCACCCTATAGATTATCCGTATAGCTTTCATCTGAAGGGTGTCTCAGAATCCCATTGACTTTCGACTGTAGGCCTTTGGAGGGCTGTGCCTACAGCTTTAACTATTCTAAGCCGTATTTGATGGAACCTACCTCGTTCAAAACGAAAGCAACTACAGCCGGCTCATAATGCCTGAAGTTGTAAGCATCGCCTCCCAAAGGCCAACACTCTACATTCAATGGGATTCTGATTATACGCTCCCTTCTAGCAGAAAGCCGTCTAGATAATCTCTGGGGTGGGGTTGGGCCGAGTGTGTGCCAGAGTATGTAGGCGCATAATGTTTATAATATATATATATATATATATATATATATATATATATATGTATATATATATATATATATATATATTATAATGAACCATTATTTTCTTCATAATCTATGGGTCTTTGAAATTTGAAATTATTTTATCGTTTTATTTTTAGTTTTTTTTATAGAATTCATTTTCAAAATTATCAACCACAATATTTTTTAATCCCTTATATATAAAAGGAATCTTAATCTTAGCATAATTAATAACTATGGTTGTTATGAACAAAATAAATAAATAAAAAGAATAATCATCGTTTCTTCAGCCAAAGGCTTCCACCTGAAAACCTAAAGACGCTAAAAAAAATCCTAAGAGGATTCCTGTAGGAGACACTGACGCCCTCTTGGGAGTTTTCACCGTACCATAGCAGTACACCGGGCCGGAGTCACCGATAATTTGGAAAAATTTCATGTTTGATTGACTGATTGATTTGAGGTTTTCTGGCATCATGACATCTAGGGTCATTGACGCCGATATCATTTATTATAAATAAACAATAAAAGTTTCTTCAATTAAAACCATAAAAGCAAGGACGTCATTTCAAAAGTTAAATAGCTTTCAAAAGACCTGCCTCTGAGCTAAAGTTAAAAATACCGCTAGCCTGGTAGGACACATCATGTCCAAGAATCTTGGCAAGGATAAACCTCTCATCCTCACCTCAAGCCTCAAACAGATATCTATTTCTTTCACTATTATATATGGAGCATTCAGTCAACAAATCCCTCACTAGAGAAATTTCATGGCGTTCTGTTAATTGTTGGCCGTAGTCATGAGCCTGGACATTTTATTCTTGAGTTAGGTGTGTGCGCATTATAGCCACGAAAGGAAATATGAAAATATTTGACTTGATGGGAGTTAGGACTTTTGTCTTGATGATTTCAACGGATCCACAAAGTATCAACTCCAATCAAGTTTTTTCAACAGGAGACGGCTCCATGGAGGGCTACTGCTTAGAGCGTGCGAGTACCTTGGGCTTCTCAGCAGGATCAAGACCAGCTGGTGGGTTGGACTACCCAATGGCTCGTTGACCATCTTCAGATGAAAGTGGGGACATTGTCCCTTCTGTTTGGACAGACACAGTCTAGCATTCAATTGGCTTAACCCATCTATAACACCATCAATTTCGAGGGGAGAGGAGCTCCAGACAACCAAGGTGAATTCCTTATGTCATTTACTCAAAGTTATACAACAGGTTAGTCTGGTGATGACTTGTTCGCCTTGCAATCGCAAGGTGGCAAATCGGGTCCCGCTAAGGTCCTGGTATTTAAGCTGTTTACCGGGGAAGTTACCAATATGGTTGGCCACAACGGTGAGGGATTTGGGTTGCCCAGCTGACGTTCTGGTGATCATTTCTTCAGGAGAAATTGGAATTGAAACCAGACCCCTATAACCTTCAACCCTCATCTAGAACCACAATCTACACTTTATTAATAACCTTTCGTACCTCGAAGTCTTCTGACAGGTAACTGAATTGCACAAAGGGAAGAAAGGCCAGAGATCCTGATGTTTTGGACGGTTGGTTGTTTGGTTCTACATTGGGTCCCCTTACAACGAAGGGGACCATAGGCTCTTGCACGAGGGCAGCCTGTAAGTAGGATAAGCTTGTGAAATTCAGATCCTATCAAAACACGAAGGACCGACAGGATGATGATGGGATGACAGCAGCATGATGACCGAGGCTGGAGTCACAAATTCAGTCGAGTTAACAAAGGAAACAAGGAAAATTTAAATATGCTAAGTACACTAACATTAAAATAAATATGTCCTATACAAACTATAAAAACTACAACAAAACAAGAGGAAGAGGAATAAGATAGAATAGTGTGCCTGAGCGAACCCTCAAGCAAGAGAACTCTACCCCAAGACAGTGAAAGTCCATGGTACAGAGGCTATGGCACTATCCAAGACTAGAGAACAATGGATACACTAAAGAGGAGATTGAACAGCTAACGCGAATTGGGAACCAAGAAGAGATAATGGAGAAGGATATAAAGTAGGTGCAGCTATGGCCTGAAGGAACTGCAAAGAC
>NC_090755.1:10156859-10278714 GCF_036898095.1 Palaemon carinicauda
GTTACGGGGTTGGGCGATGGGCCCCGTAATGAGCGTAACGTGACATTTTGCGCGCCTTCTCTTTCCATTAAATGCGAGTGTCTTAAATCGTCATAAATTGACGATATCTGGTCCAAAAGAACATCATACGATAGCTTCTTTTATTTATTACATTATTAAAATATTCGTAGTTTTTCTAATAATAATAGATTACGGTTACAATCAAAATTAGCGAATAACCATATACATGAAGCAATGTGGCCATAAGTGAATAAAAGAAATAAAAGATGAAGATGAAAATGACTGTTATTACGTCTAGTCTCTGGGACAAGCTTATATATAATTAGTATAAAGAGGGAACACTTGCACAACTCGGACTACGCAATAAACGAATGTGAGAAGCTTTCTTAATTAAATCCACCAAAACGATACAAATCTATCCATCTATCTATCTATCTATCTATCTATCTATATATATATATATATATATATATATATATATATATATATATATATATATATATATATATATATATATATATATCTTTCTAAGTGTGGATGCATTAACGTGGTGAAAGGGTTTGTGTATCCCCATGATTAGCAAGGCTGTACTAGTCAGGGCCACCCATAATAGGTTGGTTTGCTGTGAGCGATCAGACGAACGTCTCCCACCATCAACAATCCGCATTGGCCAGCGAAATGATGAAAACTTGCTAAACCGCAGCCATAAAGAAGGACATATCCGAGGCCTTTGTCCTGCAGTGGACTGCAAACGGCTGAAAACGTGCGATTTGGTTTCCGTTAAATGGTGGTACTCGAGTGTCAGTATAGGCCTATATCAGCTCTCTCTTGGTAGCCTATCCTATTACAAGCCAAATTGCACACCAATCAATGAGGTCAACTTTGTACCAAAATACCCAAAACTTAACAATAAATTATATATAAATGTATATATGTAAATAGTGAGATAGGTATAGGTATATAGATAGATGTTTGGCTGAGGCGTTCAGTGTGAGAAGTCTTTACACTTATCTATACCGCTTCCTTTCTCGAAAACAAATGACGTCATAAGTGACATCAGCATCACGTTTGAGGACAATGCCTCTGATGATGAAGTCTTGGGAGAGAGAGAGAGAGAGAGAGAGAGAGAGAGAGAGAGAGAGAGAGAGAGAGAGAGAGAGAGAGAGAGAGAGAGAGAGAGAGGAAGTGTAGTCAGTATAACAATTTATTGCTGATTTCTACTGACAAGGTGAATCTAAGATCTCGAGAGAGAGAGAGGAAGTGTAGTCAGTATAACAATTTATTGCTGATTTCTACTGACAAGGTGAATCTAAGATCTCTCTCTCTCTCTCTCTCTCTCTCTCTCTCTCTCGCTCTCATTTTACAAAATTCCTTCTCAGAAACAAATGTCTTTTATACACTTCCTTCACCTCAAGTTTGCTTTGATCATACAAACTGTATTTTTTACCGATTAACTATTTAATCTATTTTTCCCTAGTTCCTCTCTAATTAAAATCCCATATTTCCTTTGCATTTTCAATTGTATGTTCTCTTAGATTTTAAATTCCTTTCATTCATCACAAGGTTATTCCATTAAAAATGTACATCGATCAAATATTTTGTTTCGCTCTGATCCAACAGTTACTGGGCATGGACAAGGTCAACCACTCTCCGGACGCGGGCCAACACATCTATGATGAGTTCGACGAGGACACCCTGTCGCGCCTCCGTCAGAAGCTGAACGCCACGACCCTGGGGAATGCCGTCGACGGGTCGTCAAAGAACCCTTCCAGCCAGCTACTGATACCATCACAAACAGCCGTGGAAAACGAGTATGACATTCCGAAGAACGTCCCCCTTCGAGCGCGCCCTTGCGAGGAGGAGAGGAGCTCATCGCTTCTGGTCCACCAGCAGGAGAGGGTGTACATGAATGAAGAGGGCCTGTCGCTCGTGGAGGAGAAGATCAAAGCCACCAGTGGTATCAGGGACTCGATGCCAGAGACCCACTACATCGAGATGAACGGCATTGTCAATAGAGGCTCGATAGATATGGGGAAATCCCAGGGACAGTGAAATTTGGAAAAGTAGGGGTTCTGATTATTTCTGTTTTGTTAACATTGCTTGACCAGCCCATGTACCGAGACCATAAGGCTTTAAAAACGATTCTCAAAAGGGTTCTCCGATATAAGCGTTATTTTTCTCAACCAAGAACTTGGGTAAAAATGTCCTGAAAAGTTTTCATTTTTTTCTCAAATTGGTCCTCTGATGAAGAATAATTTTAACCATGACTGAAAAAAGAGTTTCTAGTTTACTGACCGCTTGACCTAAAAATTGTTATCATTGATAGGGTCAACCAATTTATTCCCCTTCGACGACTCTAACCTGACCGTGACGAACAAAGAAGCTTCTACTTCAGTGACCATACATGACCTGACTCGATCGACCCCTCCTGACCTGGGGTATGAATATTTGCTTACGGAACTTTTGGTTGTGATATTAAAAGAATAACATTTAAGAGTATGCTGTTCTGATCTTCAGAGCAAGGAAGGGAATAGACCAGGTCTTTATTGTACATTACTTGTATAAATAGAGAAAGAAATAAATAAATAGCCCTAGATTTCTGTATTTCCATATTACCCGCAATTTCCGCGAGGGCAATCAACTTTCACCCACAGCACTGAGTGTGACATATGACAGGAAATATTAGTCGGATTCGAAGAAAATAAAATAGGTCACCAAGTGCAAATGCTATTGCTTCAAATATCACTACAATACAACAAGATAATTATGTATAAAAAATGCTTGAAACCTCAAAAAAATTTTTAAACTTCAAACTTAGATGGAAAAATAATATAAATGCAAGTAACTTTAAACTGAAACTTAATACAGTAATAATGAATAAACATTTGGGAGACAAAAAAAAAAAAAAAAAAAGAACAAGAAGTCCTAATCAACAGGAAATCCTGCCGAATCGAGAACCGCAGAGATAGCGGCCTTTTAACTTTACGTTATAATGACCGTCACAAAAACAAACTTTCACTTTCGCCTTCTTCTTCCTCCATTCTCCCAAAATCCTCCAGCCGTCACCATTTTATGAGTCTATATAATACTCTACCTTTGTATCTACTCTTATCATTTACCAAATTAAACAAAAACTGCCTGAAAGTCATCCCAAGGACTTCCTCTCCAACAAGAAAGTGGGGCAATGTACCTCTTACTGTTATAAGTTTATTCACTCGAGGATTATTTACTTTTCATGTTTATTTACTTTTCAGTTATTCTTAATCCTCAAATTTATTTACTTTTCTGGCTTATTTACTCTCAAGACCCAAGGGAGGAGGATCAATGATTATGTGAGGGATACATCTCTTAAACCATTTCTACAGACATCCCCGTTTCTGGCTAGAAGCGTGGAAAAACCTATTTTTTACTATTTACGGGCATTTTAAGCCTTTAAGAACCCTCCCCCTACAGTTACAAACCTTTCTCACAATCCTATGAACATTTAGTTATACATAATTTATACTATAAGTACACTGTTGCATACAGTACATGCAAAGTTAGGCTAGCCTAGCCTAGCTCACGGTTAAACTACATGGAGAATTCCTCTTAAGCGTTACGTATGCTAATTTATTTAGGCAATTGACCGAGACATATTGCATGTTTCTCTAGTGGAAATTTTCAATCAAATTCACACTTAAATGAGACAAGCCTCCCTGTTTGCGAACACTCTCAGGGTAGGTAGTAAGTAACACGCCTTTCACCGTTATCATTATGTGAACTACTTCAGCACGAAGGACCTTCTTCAGAACTAGACAAAAAATTAAAGAATTGTATGAGCATTGAGTCAAATTAAAGGCTAACTAAATAATGATGTCTAATACAACTGAGTCAGTATATCATTTGTAATTTTGAAATAGAAATTTTGTATTTCTGACCGTTATCATTCGTAAAAATTACTTTTTGGGGACATTTCCCCACCCTATAATTGTCTTCAAGGGGGTTTAAAAAAAAAAAGAAAAAAAAAAAGAAAAAAAAAAAAAAAAACTCATAAACGAGTAGTTTCCCCCAATATTCATGGTCAGAAATGCATAAAACACAAGATAGCGAGTAGAAAATATATATCGTTCACTTATTTGGCTAGACATTAAAGTACAGTATGTATTTACCTGGACCTGTTCTATAAATACCAAGTTAATGAGGGTCAATATGTTAACTGTCCCTGGTGGGAGAACTAGCTTTTAAATTGCTATGAAATATTTCTACAAGACATAGAGCTTTTATAGTTGGTTGGGATAGACCAGGTGTAAAAGTTCAAATGTTATGACTGAAAAACTACCGTACATCTTAAAATGGATTTTGACGTAAGAAAAATCTATTATTGGGTGAGGTAGCCATGTCATCCTGATGGAAGGTCTCTAAGGCAGCTTCCTAATGCATAATATTTCTGCGAGTGATATTACAAGAGAATTACCGTCAGGTATCACGGGGCTCTAACCCCCGGAAGGACTATCCGAAGATATCGTGTATAATCAGGGACGTATCCGTCGATAACCATAGATATCTGCACCCCCAACAGACTTTACCCAGTCTAGTCAACTAGGGGGAAGGATAAAACCAATACCTAACCTAACCTAGAAGCAGTATCCATACCTACTTAACTAAACTCCCTTAGACCGCTGTACCATTAGCTTACCATACAACTCAAGCCTCTGTTAAGTTCCCTCAACAGCTTTACACTCAGCAAAGTAACAAAATCATATTTGGTAAATTGGGTATTATTGTAGTTTATTACAGGGTAATAAAACCTGGGGAAAAAACTACTTTTCTCTATAGAAAAGATCCGTCGTCTTCGAAAATGACAATCGTTCCTGTCGGAAATTAATACTTTCAGAAACACACACACATATATATATATATATATATATATATATATATATATATATATATATATATATATATATATATATATATATATATATATATATATATATATATATATATATATATATATATATATATATATATATATATATATTCGGCGATAATAGGAGACCCGCCCCCGTGGGAACTCGGGGTTTTTGGGTGGGGAAAACATACTGGGAAAACGGTATGTAATAGTAAATGATACCCTATAGTTGTATAAATTTACCGTAAATTTGTAATGCTAACTTCATTATATAGTATTTCTAAGTTAAAAAAAAATTCCCACAGAAAGAAAATCGACTTGAAGGAAAGTTTAGGGCTAGTCCAAGAAACTACTAACACTATTTGGCCCTATTTAGCAAACATACAACTTAACTTAGCTTACTCCCAAAAGCGACTTGATTACTTAAAAAACAGAGAGGAAACTTACCTAGTTTCCAAAACAGATAAAAAGAAAATTTATGGCGATTGTAACATTAAAAAAAATACACTTGACACAAAGGAAATAAAATAACTAGAATTGAACCAGTGTTGCCAGATGGGTTTGTCTAAAAATCCCCAAAACAACTAAAAAGTCACCATTTCCACAAATATATTTTCTTCTGATCTTGTAGGCTTTAACACTATAGAAATTATTCAATAAACTTCAAATAAGTGCAAGTAAACTAACTGCAACAATATAAAGGTTTACTCATCTTTGTTTCTTTCATAGAAATTTGTACAGAATATCCTTATCAGACATCCAAAATTCCCAAATCTAGGAATGAATCCCCATATATTTGTTCGTATAGGGTCTTCAAAGAAAAGATTACCTAAAGTACAGTACGTCTTGATGTTTCGGGAAATAATTTGACAATGTTTAAACATCGACAACTTTAATTTTTCTATTTATTATTATTATAATTATTATTTATAGGCATGAACAGTGTTACCAGATCGGTTTGCCTAGAACTCTCCCATGAATCACGTCAAAAATTTCCCCAAAACCTTGAAAAATTCCCAATTATTCTTATAATCAATGGCCAAGGGATATTACATACTTTATTAATATAGAAAGAACACTTACAAATAGGCTAAAGGCTATATATCTCTATTATGTGCAATAACAATATACTTAAAGGCATTACTTACCCCTTCAACAGTTTTATATACGACATTTAATATTTTAGAAATCTTGTAGAAGAATTTCACTGAAAGGAGACTCACTAAAAGTCCATTGCATAGTAAATTATATGGATTTATAATTAAGATTGACTTTATATGAATGCACTTCTGGTAGCTTTAATTTATATCACACATGGTGACTGACCATGGCTTAAAACTTTTTTTTTTTTTTTTTCAGCTACACTCCATGTATATTTACTAAATTATTAGGTAATAGATTTTGAGATAAAAAAAATACTGTGAAAACATTTAATACAAAAAACACAATAACCTAATTACTTTTATTTTTTTTTCTAAATCGAATCTTGATTTTCGATAGTGAATTGATGCATGCAAGACGTTCAACTCAATTGATTTAGTTTTAGTTCAATTAAATCCATTGAATTTTAACTAAATGATTGACTCAATTAACAGAACAAAAGACTCTTTTGAAACATTTATGAAAGATTACTCAAACTCACAATATATTTTGGTTTTGAAATCTACCATAAAAAATATTTTAATATATAAAAATTATACACTAAAGATATTCATAATTACAATTGTGAAATATTGGACATCCCTCAAAGTTCACTGATAAGTAGATCTAACTAGGTTTCACTGGGTTTAATTTATTAGTTGGTTCACAAACAATAACTCGTATATGTCTTCTCCTTCTTTGTCTGCATCTTTTCCCACTTCTATGAGGGGTCGATGTTTCAGGCCAGCGTTCACCATCTACCCTTGTCCAACACTTC
The DNA here is from genome assembly GCF_036898095.1 of Palaemon carinicauda. Lineage (NCBI taxonomy): Eukaryota > Metazoa > Arthropoda > Malacostraca > Decapoda > Palaemonidae > Palaemon > Palaemon carinicauda. The sequence goes on from NC_090755.1 coordinate 10,163,666, forward strand.
ATAACCAGTTAATCCCTTTGTTCGAAGGTCATCCTTGATACAGTCGGTCCACCTTCGCTTTGGTCTCCCTCTCCTTCTCGTTCCCCGTACCTACATTTCCATCACTCTCCTTCCAATATACTGTTCTCATGACATGACCATACCACCTCAGTCTACTTTCTTGGATCTTATCTGATAGTTCTCTAACTCCTGTGGTGACATCTATATATCGTATATGTATATATGCATTACTTTAATTTTTTATGGCAATTAGATGCAGTTTGGTTCTGAGGGCGGACTTTGCACCCATCAATCAGGGTGTCCCCCTATTTTAACTGACCAAAGGTTTGCATAGTATACTCATAAGAACAAATAACTTTCAAAAGTCCTCTTAAAGTTAAACTTCCCACTTCAACCACCCTTCTCGGTCATGAGTGTTGGGTCAAAAGTGTCATAATTCCGACAGATGGAGTGGGCGGGGCTTCTCGTCCTGTTGCTAATTACCTCATTAACAAATTTAACAGATATAGGCGAGGGTTAAGCAACCCAGCCACTGAAGGGGGGGGGGGTAAGCCAGCCTCAACTCGGTGCCGGTCCCGAGCCCGGGTAAATGGGGAGGGTTGGCGGCAGGAAAGGCATCCGACCATGAAAAACTAGCCAAAACGAATATGGACTGTGGATATTTTCAGAATAAAATTAATGATAGAGGAAGAAAGCTGGCCAGAAACATCAACCCCACATAGAAGTGGGAAAAGATGCAGACAAACAAGAATGTGAGGGTTAATCAGTTTCTAGTAATAACCCCAAAATTGATGTGCAATTATTTCTGTAATACATTACAGTACAGTAATGTTGTTATTTTAGGTTTATATATCATAAACATTTGGTTTACACATTTTGAATTTTCCTTGATAAAATTGTATAGAAAATGCTGTAATACAATACGCACAACGGCAAATGCAAATTTAGTTCCATAGTGGCAACTAGTTTGTATTTGGAAATATATAACCTTAACAAGAAGACACTTCACAGGGTGTGTAGTATTTACCTTAACTACACAATTAGGATGATGATGTAACAAGCTCATTTTGATCAACACTATTGTTCCCACACGAATACAAATCGTCATTTTTTAAAAGGTCAAGCTGGGATGGCCCTTTAACCCATATCGACCCGTGCCTAAATATGTTCAAAATCTTTCTAAATTTCGTTATGTTGTCGCAAATGCTTTAGTTAAGAAAGGTATACCTGTATTTTTCAGATTTTTTTTTACTATAATATAGGAAAAATAGCATGACTACTTATGTAGTCATTGAGCACAATGTCGATAAGCCTTCTCCTTAGTAACTTTTTTCCAAAGTTACTGTAGCTGGTATAAATCCTAAATAAATTGTCTAATACTATTAACATAGGGTCAAAGATGATTGGTATAAATCCTATATAAATTGTCTAATACTATTAACATAGGGTCAAAAATAATACCGCAAACTCATTTAAATTTCCTCTCTTTACAGGAGGACCAACTGAAGTGCCAAGTAGTCTTCTGCAACGACAGGAGCAAAGACTTCTGTGGACATGTAGAGTGCAGAACTCATGCCTCCTGCACCACTTCCAAGGGACCTCTTTGGTACTGGGACCCCCAGGATTGCAACATATGCAAGGCCTTGGTTACCAAGGCTTTTGATGACCCTAAGACGGCGCAGTCAAGGGATGCAGCATGAGAAAAGCTGTGCAGATGGGTACGTGGCTTTCAGAAGAACGCCACGGGACCTTACCTTCCGAGCGAATGGATGCGCTCCTTGCTGTTCCCAAAAGCAGGTATGGAAGCTGTCATACCCCAGCCAGGCCTGAGATCCCTTGCGTCCAGATTACCGTAGAGACGGATGTCACTGACGCAATGCAAGGCATGGATATCCATCAAGAGGAGAGGATGTCTGAGGTGTCTTCCGACACTGAGAAGGACCTTCTAGCGGAAGGTCTCAAGGAGGAGTCCACCTTGACTCCTGAAGAAGATGATGAGGTCGAATCGGAGTCCCTTCCGTCAGTTTAGGCTCGAGAGCCATTACCGTCGACATCTTCCGCTCCTCCATCAGATGACATGAGACAGCCACTGGCCAATCTCACAGCGTTGATGAAGAGTCTTCGCAAGCAAGGCAAAGAAAGGGAGGCAAAATTGGAGAGACGAATTGCCCAACTCGCATCCAGAGGGTCTCACAACAGACTCAGGGTTCAAGATCTCCCAACTTGCTCTGACGTTAATCTCTGGAGGTATGCAGAATACATGCCTATTACCAATGGCAAGATCTTTATCTCAGAGAAGTTGGGGACCATTCCTATTGAAGATGTTGAGTTCTGGCCCAATTTTAAATCCTATCCAGACTGCTTCGTCCGTCTTGAAGCTGGAACCAGCATCGAAGGAAGAGACGGAACCTAAGGAGGTCATAGTATTTGAACATGATAAAGCTCAGGCTCTTTTGTTAAGTAGCCTGAAGCAAATGGGCTACACTAACTCTAAAGTGTCAGCCCTTAGCAAGAAGCATCCCATCTTTCTTGCTCCAGCTTCGATAGCCATTCCTTTTACGTCAAAGGCTTTCAAAGCTGTAGTTAAGGCAATAGAGGCAGGCAAACCTTGCCCTACACTCAATGAGTGTAGACCACTATCACTAACCCTGCCCATGGAAGATAAGGACTGGAAGGAAGTCCACCTTACCTTCTCAGTTGGGAAGTTAGAGGCAGATATCGCTGGACATCAATTCAGCAAAAATCTCCCTAAGCTGTCTGACTTTCTCTTGCGTAGGGAGCAAGAGACAAAAGAAAGACTGGCTGCATCTCTATCTCTGCAGAACTGTCTAGAGATGACGGCAGGCATTAACAAAACTCAGGATATGAACATGGTCATAGCCAAGATGCACTTGGCTACCTTGGTCAAAGACCAGTATGGCTTTATCAAAGCCAGAAGAGCATGTAGGGAGTTCGTGTTTGCTTCCGCAGCAGTAAAGTACGAACCCAGGAAGCTGATAGCTTCCAATATCTGGGTTAAGGACCTCTTCCCGAGAGAAGCAGTCAAGGAAATTGTGGACAAGGCCGCCACAAATAGAAACCTTCTCCAGAAGTGGGGCATGTCAGCAAAGAGGAAGTCTTCTCCAGATGAGGGTCTCCAGCCTAAGAAGAAGACAAAAAGACCTAGGTCATCCTCTCGACCTGCCAGACAACAACATCCCACAGTTGCCATGACCGCGATGCCCCAGATGGTGGCTCAACCCCCAACAACCTACCAGATGGTGCCTCAGCAGCTGGTTGCCCAGTCACCAGCATTCAACCCTGCGTTCGAGAGGCAGACCACTACCTTTCGTCCCAAGGGTAGAGGGTCTAAACGGGGCTCCTCTAGATACTCCCAAGAGGTAAAGGCGGTAAAGGAGGACGCGGTCAAGGAGGTAAATCCTCCGGAAAGCAGAAGCAATGAGTTGCTTCAGGTAGGAGGGAGGCTCCAACAATTTCAGGATTGTTGGACCTTCAATCCTTGGGCCCACAGCCTAATCAAGAACAGACTTGGATGGAGCTGGAGCGAGGCTCCACCATCATTTTCTCAGTTCTTCCAACACTCCCCACCCGTACTGGAAGAATATACCCTAGAACTATTGAGCAAGTGGGTGATAAGGAGGGCAAAGTCTATCAAATTCAAAGGAAGGCTGTTCTGTGTTCCCAAGAAGGACTCAGGCAAACTCAGAGTCATTCTGGACTTAGTCGCCACTCAACAAGTTCATAGAAAACAAGTTCAGGATGTTAACCCTTGAACACATAAGGGCCCTGTTACCAAAAGGGGCGTACACAGTCTCGATAGACCTGGCAGATGCTTACTGGCATATTCCAGTCAACCACACCCTCTCCTCCTACCTAAGATTCAAGCTACAGAAGAAGAAGTACGTCTTTAGAGCTATGCCCTTCGGACTAAACATAGCCCCAAGGATTTTCACGAAACTTGCAGACGCAGTTGTTCAACAACTACACCTAGAAGGTGTCCTGGACGACTGGCTGGTGTGGGCAGCATCCAGGACGGCGTGCATGCAAGCATCCAAGAAAGTGATCCAGTTCCTGGAACATCTGGGATTCAAGATCAATGTCAAGAAGTCTCGACTACCTCCAGCACAAGAGTTTCAATGGCTCGAAATCCATTGGAACTTAAAGTCACACCGTCTCTCCATTCCCCCAGGGAAGAGGAGAGAGATAGATAGCAAGATCTGTCAAGAGACTACTGAAATCCGACAGGATCTCAAGATGCCAACAGGAAAGAGTACTGGTCTCTCTCCAGTTTGCATCAGTGGCAGACCCAGTGCTAAGAGCACAGCTAAAAGATGCGTCAGGAGTCTGGAGAAGATACGCATCAAACGCTCGAAGAGATCTAAGAAGACCGATACCGACCCTACTACGATCACTTCTCAAGTCAAGAACCTAAAGAGGACCGTGCCCTTGCAACCACCTCCTCCATCAGTCACCATCCATACGGATGCCTTGAAGGAAGGATGGGGAGGTCACTCCTATCAACGGAAAGTCCAAGGGACCTGGTCGTCTCTATTCAAGACCTTCCACATCAACATTTGGAGGCCATGGCAGTCTTTCTGATGCGGAAGAAACTCTCCCCTCGCAAATCAGCCCATATCAGACTGATCCTGGACAGCGAGGTGATAATGAGATGTCTGAATCGTCAAGGCTCAAGATCGCCCCAAATAAACCAAGTGATTTTGTCCATCTTCCGCCTGGCGGAAAAGAAGAGATGGCATTTGTCAGCAGTTCACCTTCAAGGGTTCCGCAATGTGACGCCGGACGATCTGTCCAGGCTCAAGCCGATAGAGTCAGAATGGTCCTTAGACGCAGACTCATCCTCCTTCATCTTACGTCAAGTCCCGGAACTGCAGATCGACCTCTTCGCGACGAGCAACAACAAGAAGTTACCTCATTATGTGGCCCCATACGAGGACCCTCTAGCGGAAGCGACAGATGCCATGTCCCTCGACTGGAACAGATGGAACCGGATCTACTTGTTCCTTCCGACCAATCTCTTCATGAAGGTCCTCAACAAGCTGAGATCCTTTCGGGGAACGGCAGCTCTAGTGGCTCCCAAGTGGCCAAAGAGCAACTGGTTCCCTCTAGTATTGGAACTGAAACTGAGGCTGGTCCCTCTTCCAGACCCAGCACTGTCTCAACAGGTCCAGAAGTCGACTGTCTTCGCTTCAAATTGAGAACCCAAAACCTTCATCTCATGATTTTCTCTCCTTAGCAGTAAAGAAAAGATTTGGGATCTCAAAAGGCAGTATAGACTTCTTAAAAGGGTACAAGTCTAAGTCAACCAGAAGACAATATGAATCATCTTGGAAAAAGTGGGTTGCTTTCGTCAAAGCAAAAGGACCAAAAGTAATCTCAATAGACTTCTGTCTGTCCTCCTTTATCCACCTTCAAAGACAAGGTCTGGCAGCCAACACGATAACTACGTCTAAGTCAGCCCTGACTAGACCTCTACTATACGCCTTCCAAGTAGACCTATCAAATGAAATCTTTAACAAGATCCCTAAGGCATGTGCTAGACTTAGGCCTGCAGCCCCTCCGAAGCCCATATCATGGTCCTTGGACAAGGTCCTACACTATGCTTCAAAAGTGAACAATGAAGATTGTTCTCTGAAAGACTTGACTCAAAAAGTCATTTTCCTGTTCGCTATAGCCTCAGGTGCCAGAGTTAGTGAAATAGTAGCCCTATCCAGAGATGAGGGCCATATTCAGTTCACAGAAGTGGGAGAACTGAATCTTTTTCCTGATCCAACATTTCTCGCTAAGAACGAGCTACCCACCAAGAGATGGGGTCCCTGGAGAATCTGCCCTCTGAAGGAAGATGTCTCGCTGTATCCAGTGGAGTGTCAAAGGTTTATCTTCAAAGAACTTCAGACTTCAAGGGAGGAGAGCTCTTTAAAGGAGAAACTTCAGGATCAAATTTATCCCTAAAACAACTAAGGGCAAAGATCACCTACTTTATTCGCAGAGCAGATCCTGACAGTACACCCGCAGGTCATGATCCAAGGAAAATTGCTTCATCACTGAACTTTTTTCATTATATGGACTTTGAGCATCTTCGCTCATACACTGGATGGAAGTCATCCAGAGTGTTCTACAAGCATTATGCGAAGCAAGTGCATGAATTCAATCATTTTGTGGTGGCGGCAGGTAGTGTACTAAAACCTGTTGTCTAGTGCTGCGATGAGCAGTAAATTTATTGGGATGATAAATTTTTCGGGTGAAAGTGTTGACACCTCCCAGTGCAATACTTGTGAAGTGAGTCACTAAGGACTGTTCAAATCTTTTGAGGTGAAGAAACATATAGATAACACGTGTGCCGTGTGTATTTACACAGTGTGAATAAATATTCAACATCACAGAAATTCATATTAGAAAATTTTATCAAATTATCAAATTTATATGTGGAATTAATAATACTTTCTCTTTCAGGTGAAAAATGTTATTTTTATTAGTAAAATAAATTTTTGAATATACTTACCCGATAATCATGTAGCTGTCAACTCCGTTGCCCGACAGAATTCTATGGAGGGATACGCCAGCTATCACAATACTAGAAGGGGGTGTACTTACCAGCGCCACCTGTGGCCAGGTACTATAGTACTTCTTGTTGACACCTCCTCAATTTTTCCTCGGTCCACTGGTTCTCTATGGGGAGGAAGGGAGGGTCAATTAAATCATGATTATCGGGTAAGTATATTCAAAAATTTATTTTACTAATAAAAATAACATTTTTCAATATTAAACTTACCCGATAATCATGTAGCTGATTCACACCCAGGGGGGTGGGTGAAAACCAGTGTACAAGATTAAAGGATAGCTAAGTATCCCATATTTCATATAACAGTTATCTCAAATAACAATGAAATAATAAGTACCTGGTAAGGAAGTCGAATTGAACCGTTACTCTGCCTCTTTTTTAAGTTCGTCTTCCTTACTGAGCGCAGCGTTCCTCTTGGAGGCTGAATCAACTCAAAGGTGCTAAAGTATATAGGGCTGCAACCCCTACTAAAGGACCTCTACACAACCTCTAACCCAGGCGCTTCTCAAGAATGAATTGACCACCCGCCAAATCAAAAGGATGCGGAAGGCTTCTTAGCCTACCGTAACAACCATAAAAACAACAATAAAAGCATTCAAGAGAAAGGTTAAAAAAGGTTATGGGATTAAGGGAATGTAGTGGCTGAGCCCTCACCTACTACTGCACTCGCTGCTACGAATGGTCCCAGGGTGTAGCAGTTCTCGTAAAGAGACTGGACATCTTTAAGATAAAATGATGCAAACACTGACTTGCTCCTCCAATAGGTTGCATCCATTATGCTCTGCAGAGAACGGTTTTTATTAAAGGCCATCGAAGTAGCTACGGCTCTTACTTCGTGGGTCCTTACCTTCAGCAACGCAAGGTCTTCCTCTTTTAAGTGAGAATGGGCTTCTCTAATCAGAAGCCTTATATAATACGAAACCCCGTTCTTGGACATGGGCCTCGAAGGTTTCTTGATGGCACACCATAAGGCTTCTGACTGTCCTCGAATAGGTTTAGACCTATTAAGATAATACTTGAGAGCTCTGACAGGGCAAAGAACTCTCTCTAGTTCGTTACCTACCATGTTGGAGAGGCTAGGTATTTCAAACGATCTAGGCCAAGGACGTGAAGGAAGTTCGTTCTTAGCTAAGAATCCGAGCTGAAAAGAACATGTTGCAGATTCGGTCGTGAAACCAATGTTCTTGCTGAAGGCATGAACCTCACTGACTCTCTTAGCTGTTGCAAGGCAGACGAGAAAAAGAGTCTTGAGGGTAAGGTCCTTGAAGGAAGCTGACTGGAGAGGTTCGAACCTAGGTGACATAAGGAACCTTAAGACTACGTCTAGGTTCCAGCCTGGAGTGGATAGACGACGTTCTTTAGAAGTCTCAAAAGACTTAAGGATGTCTTGAAGGTCCTTGTTGGAAGAAAGGTCCAAACCTCTGTGGCGGAGAACTGAAGCCAACATACTCCTGTACCCTTTAATCGTAGGGGCTGAAAGGGATCTCTCATTCCTAAGATGTAATAGGAAGTCAGCTATTTGGGTCACAGAGGTATTGGTAGAGGATACTGCATTGGCTCTACACCAGCTTCGGAAGACTTCCCACTTAGATTGGTAGACTCTACGAGTGGAAACCCTTCTTGCTCTGGCAATCGCGCTGGCTGCCTCCTTCGAAAAGCCTCTAGCTCTAGCGAATCTTTCGACAGTCTGAAGGCAGTCAGCCGAAGAGCGTGGAGGTTTGGGTGCAACCTGTCTACGTGAGGTTGACGTAGAAGGTCCACTCTTAGAGGTAGAGTCCTGGGGACGTCGACTAGCCATTGAAGTACCTCTGTGAACCATTCTCTTGCAGGCCAAAGGGGAGCAACCAGCGTCAGCCGTGTCCCTTCGTGCGAGATGAACTTCTGAAGGACTTTGTTTATTATCTTGAACGGTGGAAATGCGTAAAGGTCGAGATGGGACCAGTTCAGCAGAAAAGCATCCACATGAACTGCTGCAGGGTCTGGAACTGGGGAACAGTACAGCGGAAGTCTCTTGGTCATGGAGGTGGCAAACAGATCTATGGTAGGTTGACCCCACAAGGTCCAAAGTCTGTTGCACACACTCTTGTGGAGGGTCCATTCCGTGGGAATGACCTGATTCCTTCTGCTTAGGCGATCTGCTGAGACGTTCATGTTGCCCTGAATGAACCTCGTGACTAAAGTGAGGTTTTGACTTCTTGACCAAATGAGGAGGTCCCTTGCGATCTCGTATAGGCTCCTCGAATGGGTCCCTCCTTGCTTGGAGATGTAAGCCAAGGCTGTGGTGTTGTCTGAGTTCACCTCCACCACCTTGCCTAGCAGGAGGGACTTGAAGTTCAGCAGGGCTAAATGAACTGCTAGTAGCTCCTTGCAGTTGATGTGGAGCGTTCCCTGTTCCTCGTTCCACGTTCCCGAGCATTCCTGTCCGTTCAAGGTCGCACCCCAGCCCGAGTCCGATGCATCTGAGAAGAGATGAAGATTGGGGGTCTGAATAGCCAACGATAGGCCCTCCCTGAGAAGGAGATTGGTCTTCCACCACAAGAGAGTGGTCTTCATCTCTTTGGTGACTGGGATAGAGACTGCTTCGAGAGTCAAACCCTTGCCCCAATGAGCTGCAAGATGGAATTGAAGAGGGCGGAGGTGGAGTCTCCCTAGCTCGACGAACAGGGCCAGCGATGAAAGGGTCCCTGTGAGACTCATCCACTGTCTCACCGAGCAACTGCTCCTCTTCAGCATGCTCATGATGCAATCTAGGGCTTGGCTTATCCTTGGGGCCGATGGAAAAGCCCGAAAATCCTGACTCCGAATCTCCATTCCCAGGTACACAATGGATTGGGAGGGAATGAGCTGAGACTTTTCTATGTTGACTAACAGACCCAGTTCTCTGATTAAGTCCAAAGTCCAGTTGAGACTCTCCAGACAGCGACGACTCGTGGAGGCTCTCAACAGCCAGTTGTCTAAGTAAAGGGAGGCTCTGATGTCCGATAAGTGGAGGAATTTTGCAATATTCCTCATCAGATGCGTAAACACCATAGGAGCTGTGCTTAGGCCAAAACACAGGGCTTGGAATTGGTAGACAACCTTTCCAAATACGAATCTCAGGAAAGGTTGGGAGTCTGGATGAATAGGAACGTGAAAGTAGGCATCTTTCAGGTCCAACGAGACCATCCAGTCCTCCTGCCTGACCGCTGCTAGGACCGACTTCGTCGTCTCCATCGTGAACGTCTGCTTGGTGACATACGCATTGAGCGCGCTGACGTCCAGCACCGGTCTCCAACCTCCTGTCTTCTTGGCCACCAGAAAGAGACGGTTGTAGAAGCCCGGGGATTGATGGTCCCGGACTATAACCACTGCCTTCTTCTGTACAAGGAGCGACACCTCCTGGTGCAACGCTAGCCTCTTGTCCTCTTCTTTGTAGTTGGGAGAGAGGTTGATGGGAGATGTGGTCAGAGGGGGTTTGCGGCAGAATGGTATCCTGTAACCCTCCCTCAGCCAACTGACAGACTGGGCGTCTGCACCTCTCTTTTCCCAGGCTTGCCAGAAGATCTTGAGTCTGGCTCCTACTGCTGTCTGGAGATGCGGAGAGTCAGTTTTTTCCTTTAGAAGCCTTGGAACTTTTCCTAGACTTGCTCCTGGAAGAGTCTGGACGGGAGCTTCCTCGGCTGGGGGCTCTACCACGAAAGGGCGGTATGAACCTCGTAGCAGGAGTATCAGCCACAGGGGTGCGATAAGTCCTGGGGACTGAGGTAGCAACCTTAGTCTTACGAGCCGATGAGGCCACAAGATCATGTGTGTCCTTTTGTATCAGGGCAGCAGACAAGTCCTTAACAAGCTCTTCGGGGAAGAGGAACTTCGAGAGCGGAGCGAAAAGGAGTTGAGACCTTTGACAAGGTGTGATGCTGGAGGAAAGGAAGGTACATAGCTGTTCCCTTTTCTTAAGAACCCCTGACACAAACATCGAAGCAAGCTCGCCAGATCCATCTCTAATGGCCTTATCCATGCAGGACATTAATAGCATGGCAGAATCCTTGTCCGCAGGGGAGGTCTTCTTGCTGAGGGCCCCCAGGCACCAGTCTAGGAAGTTGAACATCTCAAATGCTCTAAAAACACCCTTCAGGAAGTGATCAAGGTCTGAGAAGGTCCAGCAAACCTTAGAGCGCCTCATTGCTGTTCTACGAGGCGAGTCTACCAGACTTGAGAAGTCAGCCTGGGCAGAGGCAGGTACTCCCAAGCCTGGTTCCTCTCCTGTGGCATACCAAACGCCCGCTTTAGAAGTGAGCTTAGTCGGAAGAAACATGAACGAAGTCTTTCCAAGGTGTTGCTTAGTCTGCAACCACTCTCCTAAGATCCTTAACGCTCTCTTAGAGGACCTTGCTAAGACTAGCTTAGTATAAGTAGACTTAGCTGGCTGCATGCCCAGCGAAAACTCAGATGGCGGAGAGCGGGGGATAGCAGAGACAAAGTGGTCTGGGTATACCTCCCTAAACAGAGCCAAGACCTTACGAAAGTCAATAGAAGGTGGAGAAGACTTGGATTCATCCACGTCTGATGAGGGATCCAGGTGTGCCGCCTCATCACCAGTGTAGCGAAGAGATCGGTAAGGTATGCTGAACAGCAGAGTCAGCACGAGCTGGAACAACAATATTTGTGGTTTCCTCTTCAAGACTCTGTTGAGGGAACACCTGAGGCTCAGACTGCAAAGGCTGATCAAAAGAAGTAGCAGAAGGTAGGCGCATGGGTGGAGGAGGCTGACTCCTAGCATGAGTGTCTGAACTCAAGGGTTGCGCTTGCTGAGTGGTTGGCGGATGCGCAGTAGCAAGTTCCTGAGGAACGAGTTGAGGTTCCTGAGGTGTGAGCTGTGAGCGATGAGGTAGTGGCTGCGCAGAACACAGTAATTGTCTCGCGAGTTGAGGTTCCTGAGGCGCAAGGCTAAGGTGTTGTGCTTGCCTTGAGGAGGGTTGAGCTCGCTGCAGCGAGAGCTGAGGAGACTGACTCATGGATGGGAGAGGTTGTTGTACCTCAAGAGAGTGTTGCCTCACTGGTGGAACTGCAAGTGGAAGCGGAGGAAGTAAGGTATAAGCTTCCTGTTCCCATTGCTGAGGTTGCCTTAAGGAAGGCGGAGGGAGCTGCACACCACTGGAAACAGTAAACTCAGAACGTGGTAAGGTATCCTGAGGAGCCTCAACATCGTACGCCTGGCAGGCAGTACTGCGGTCAGGCGGAGCGATCGCAGGAGGAGGTGTAACCTTCTCAGCCTGACACTCACGCATCAAGACCGCAAGTTGTGACTGCATGGACTGCAGTAGAGTCAACTTGGGGTCGGCAGACACTAAGGTCTGCTGAGGTAAAGCCTTAACAGCAGAGATCTGTTGTGGCAGAACCTTACTCCTCTTAGGCGGAGTGCATTCAACTGATGACTGCGGCGAGTCAGAGCTGATCCAATGACTGCAGCCCGGTTGAGTTCTTGAGGTCTGGACTCTGCGTTTGAGTGGTCTTGAGACCTGAGTCCAGCGTTTCTTCCCTGACAATTGATCAGCAGACGAGTAAAAGACGGGCTCAATCGTCTGCAGGTGGGAGTGACGGTCTCTGGAAGACACGCCCGCAACCACCGAGGATACTTCTGTGCGCCGATCAAGGCCTGCCGAACCCTTTTGCCCTTCGACATTGCTTCTCCCCTGGGCTTGGGAGCTTGCAAGAGGTCCCGGACTGGGAGGACGACTGGCACGCACAGAAGTATCCTCACGCACCACACTGACACTGACACTAGCACTTGGCACTGCACTGACACTAGCACTCGTCACAGCACTGGCACTAATTCCACCCACTGCACTCTTGACCTTAAGTTCCTTGACTTCGGCCATAAGAGACTTATGATCACTAACCACTGACTCTACTTTGTCACCTAAGGCCTGAATGGCACGCAAAACAACAGACATATCAGGCTGAGGGCAAATAGTAGGTTCGGGGGTAGCCACTACAGGGGTAGGAAAAGGTAGGGGATCATGAGGTGAGGAAAAAAGTGAAGAGTGAGAAGAACTCCTCCTAACTCTCTCTCTCTCTAACTTGGTTGAATACTTAAGAAGACGGACAAAATCAAGTTCCGAAAGTCCGGCGCATTCCTCACATCGATCTTCTAACTGACAGGGTCTTTCCCTACAGTCAGAACAAGCGGTGTGAGGATCTACCGAGGCCTTCGGAATACGCCTATTACAAGACCTACATCGTCTATGGGTGGGGGCTTGTGAAATGTCAGACATCTTGAATCAAAAGAGTTAGCCGAGTCAAGCAAAAGATCGTTAACCGTTAATCAGGACTAAATAATAGCTATCTAAGCTAATATAGAAGTTTTCCAGTAAAGCGACAGCCGAAATCTGAGAGAATACTTCACCAAAAGCCGTGAAAATACTCGAAGATCATAAGCGTATCCCAGAACGTCTTGCCGGAAGCACGACAGAGGAAAAATTGAGGAGGTGTCAACAAGAAGTACTATAGTACCTGGCCACAGGTGGCGCTGGTAAGTACACCCCCTTCTAGTATTGTGATAGCTGGCGTATCCCTCCATAGAATTCTGTCGGGCAACGGAGTTGACAGCTACATGATTATCGGGTAAGTTTAATATTGAAAACAAACATTTTCTGTGCTATGATTGATTGGTATGTTTCTAATTACATATATTAACATTTATGTTATACAGTACATGTTACTTTATGTTGGTCATTTATTGCAAATAAATAACTATCAATATGTATTTGCGTCTTATTTCGCCCTACAATTGATTTTTGATAAAAATATAAGCTAGAGTTTTCTTACCCTAAATAAAACTGTATATATTTACTTATGAACAATATGTATAGCTAATACCTTTGTTCCTACTCGAGATACTAACATTATCTAGTAATGTTATGTTCCTTTACGTTATACAAACAGTGAGACTCTTGTATAACTATCTAATACTATAGCCCAACACAATATTCAAGTCGCGAGACTCCTGTATGTAGTTGATGCTATGTTGTTCATACATTATATGCAAACCTTAAAACTCCTTTCCTACATCTAGTATGACTCTTCCCTGCAGGGGGCAGGAAGCACTAACATTGTTTATGATTAGCAGTAATGACGTATAACGGTAACGTCATATGTCTCAATGGTCTGGATGACCATAGGAAAATTTGTCCCAAGGTTGGGGCACTTTTAAAAAATCCACAGATACAGTACTTTCTAGTAATTATCCAGCAAGCTTCCATCAGGAGATATGGCTTGAGCCCAAAAAACGGATTTTGAGCGAAGCTTAAAATCTATTTTTGGTTGAGATGGCCATGTCGTCCCGATGGACCCGCCCTTCTTTTCCATAGAAAAGGCCTTGGCAGGATCCCTCCCGAAATTACTATACCTGTAGCACCATGCTCAACGCTACATGGAATAAGCGCCATCTTGGATACAGTGCCATCTTGGATACAGCGCCATCTAGATACTCAATAGTAGTACGGGAGGAAGGGTACCTTGATAACGGCTCCCCTTCTATTTTAGCCACTTTCCCCCTCAAGGCGAAAACGCTATTCGGGGTGAAGATTGCTATGTGTCGTATCAAGATATACGTCCCCTGATATTATGCGATATCCTTAAGAGAAATCTTAAGGATATTTGTGCCAGGAGTTAGAATTCTGGAGACCTAACGGTTAATTCTCTGGGAATATCACTGTAGCCAAATATCCCTTAGAAAGCTACATATAGGAACCTTCCATCAGGACGACATGGCCATCTCACCCAAAAATAGATTTTTCGCTTCGCTCAAAATCCGTTAATTGTGATGATGGAACAAGGTTTGGATTTCAATGTTTTTTGTATTTGAAACAAATCACATTTCTTGTTTACATGGCATTTCGTGATACATAATGCATTCCTTGGCCTCATTACATACAAAAAGAAAAAAATAGTATGTTATTCCTTTTGACAAAGTACAATGTATCTTTTGAAACTAAAATGGTCAATGCTAACGATACAACCTGCTATTTTTCGTGATACATCTGGAAACACATTCAAATGCAATGACTTCTTGCATTTTACACATTGAATTCGGCAATTCTTCTTGCATACAGAACATCGCCAAACTGAACAGCTTTCTGGGTAATGGTTTCTGTTGTCAATTCTAACTGCTCAAGGAACAGAAATGAAGGTCCCGGCCTTGAGGCTGCACTTGGCCTTGGTTGAGATTGTTTAAGCATTATGGTGACTAAGTTTCTTCTAAAATCCTTCTGTTTTGATTCCTTATCAGTTGCTAGCTGGTAAACTCGCCAGCTGAATACTACTGCAATATTTATTGCATTGACTAAAAGTGTCCAGTACCATTTCTTCCCGAGAATGGAAGGCCTGTAATTCGCTAGTGCCCTGTCCAACAAATCCGCTCCTCCCATTCCCTTGTTGTAGCAAGCAACAACATGTGGCTGAGGAACCAGTATTGATCCTTTGTTCTTCACCCTTCGCTTTACGTGTCTAACAGGTTCCACTCCGGCAACATTGCTACAGAGGGTTACGACAGAATTATCATTCCATCTCACAATTTCAACATCACCATCTGAGCGGTAGTCATATGAACCTCTTTCAGTCTTTTTCATGTCTGTGTCTGTCTTTAATGGGCATCCTTTAATACGATTTTGTCTAACAGTGCCAGTAGCTCTGTACCCAAGAGTTTTCAGCTCTGCTATAAGATCATACGATGTGAAGAAACTATCAAAATATATATGTTGGGAGGCTGGAACTTGACAAACTTTCAGGCAGTCCATAACAGTCCTTGTCCCAAAAGGACCTTTGCACATCTCAGTCTTACCTTCATATACAGTAACTTTGTAGGGAAGTCCACAAGAACTAGCAATAACCCAACACTTGTAACCAAATCCAATTGGCTTTCCTCTGATAAATTGCTTGTAAAAATGTCTCCCATAATACGGCACCATAGACTCATCAATGCTGAGATCTTCATGAAGTATGCCAAACATGAGCAATGATTGATTCAGCAACTCATACAATGGCTTGATTTTTGCCATCTTGCTTGAATCAAGTGACTGATTATCAGCTGCATGGATAGCAATTTCTATCTTTTGAAAACGATTACGACTCATCGTTTTAGCAAAAGCAGGACACGAGAGATCATACAATTTACTCCAGTAATCCTTAGCGCTAGTTCGCATGTTGTAGCCAGAAAGCAGTAACAAACCTATGAACCTGTACATTTCATCATTTGTTATCTGGAAATCTGGCATATTTTTGTCTCTATTAGCATACCTGTTAGTTTCACAAACAAGATGTTGATGTATATCTTGAAATACTTTCTCAAAAATAGTCCATGGAGAAGCTCCACAGAGATCAGGAGAATTCTTTAGAAGCGACTGTTTTGCACATTGATGCTTGTCTGCCTTTTCTTTGATGATTGCAAAGCGACATCTTCATCGGGTTCCTCATAAATGATATCAACTTCCCCAGCAACTTCATTTCACCTTGTTTCATCTTCTTGAAGGTTGTCATCATCAAGCAGTTCCATATCACTTCCATCTCCTCCTTCTGGTAGACCAGTTATCACAACATTAACATCGCCATCTATACCTTGAGCAATATCAATGGCGTCTCTTAGAAATCTTTGGGAACAAACTTTTGGTCCAAGGAAGACCCCTGTCTTCATCCTGTAAAAAAAGAACACATAAGAATATATAAAAAAAATCTTGTAACATCATTTTCAGAAATATTATACAGTAGGAAGCTGCCGGAAGGAACTACCATCAGGACGACATGTCTATCTCACCCAAAGATAGATTTTTCCTACGTCAAAATCCGTTTATTTTTCATGTAGTGTTATGAGAAAGTCATGAGAAGATCAGGTAATTTGAATTTGAACAAAAATTGGGAGGGCATACAATATTGCTATCTATGCCCAATGACTACATTTGTAGTCACTCTGGTATGTACTGACCTGAAGAACACCTAATGAAGATGGTACAGCAAATGAAAGTTATATGTGATTCCTCTAACCTCCAAGAAGTGATTGACTTTTAGTTTTTAAAAACAATGTTGTTTTCATAAATCTAGTTGAATATGACCCAAAACTGGTGTTTACCTATAGTATGTCTTCTTTCATTATGAAATTCTTAAGTGCCCTCTTAAAAGGGGGGATCATTCCCTTAAGGTAGACAGAGAAGCGATAAATACTCTGATTGTGGACAAGATTCCTCTATATAGAAGGGGAAGCATGGCCACACAGAGGGAATGCCCGTAAGCAGGGGATGAAGGGAGCATATAGGGGTTCCTACATTTAGGTTAGGTTAGAAAGGTACGCAATCAAACCGGTCCCCTATATGGTCCCTGAAGGCGAAAAAACACTTGCATCACAGTTAACAGTATGATAAATAATGCCACTATCTTCATAACTTAACCTAGGATCACTGGAATATATCATGCATGAACACAAGAGCTAGGCAATCTAGCCTAGGGGCTAAGCTAGCAATCTAGTATGGGGTCAAGCGATGACCGAATAATAGAGCGTTAAAACACGATATATGAAGTTCCTAGCTATGAAGACTAAATAACTAACAATATCAATTAGTTAAGAGGCCGGAAAAAGCTGTTCTGACTAGCTAAATAAGGCATGCAAGAGAACAGCGACGCCATAAAATGGCGTGTCCGGTAGCAGCACAGCTCCGCAACAAAACACGAAATATTACGAAAAGTATAAGTTACTTTACGGCCAGAGCTTATTTAAACATTACTGGGACCTGGTACTCAACTTTCCAGAAGAAGGCGAGGCAGAAGGTAGCGACATAATGGTGATGCAAGTCGATAAAAATCGCACAAGGGGAAATCCGTCTAAGCAAGGTAGCTACAAGCAGAAGGATGAGGACGGACGTGACGTCATTTAGCAATGGCGCCCGTTTGTTTGTTTCGAGTACCAAAAGTAGCCACGGACGAGTGTAACTGTGGAACGGCTCCCCAGTTATTCTCCACCTTTCCATATCGAAGTGTTAACTCTATGTGGGGTGCAGATAGCTATGTGGCGTGTTAATACATGCGTCCCCTGTTGATATACGATGTCTTAAAGGGAAACCTTTAGGATACTCGCACCAGAAGTAAGAATTCTGTGATAACCTGTGGTTTTATTCTCTGGGAATATCCTTGTAGTTAATATACCCAAGGAAGCTACCAAAAGGAACCTTCCATCAGGACGTTATGGCTTGAGCCCAAAACTGGTGTTTACCTATAGTATGTCTTCTTTCATTATGAAATTCTTAAGTGCCCTCTTAAATGGGCTCTGTGCATATACCTTGTGTGCCTCGGAGTGCATTCCTATATCTCTGTATGATACTCAGCCCAAAATGAAATTTGTAAAGCCACATCACATTCTATACTTTTACATTTAACATTTTTCTTGCTAACTTAACATCTGTACTGTGTTTCACCCATTATTATAATGTGGCCCATTCGGCCATATCTTTCAAGTTTAGCTGTTGCACGTGGTACAGAGCATCTTGGCTTTCAGAAGTACACCTACAATCTCTTAAAGTCAAGTCTTGAGATTTTGTGGATTTTTTTGCATAGTAACCATCCATTTACTACTGAGGCATTCAAAAGAAAGCTAAACAGTATAGTACCATGCATGCTTATGGAATGATCCTCTGCATTTTCCTCTGAACTGATCAATTATATCTACCTGATCCATTTCTTCGTTATAATGCTCTATTAGCTTTTTTTCCTTTAATTAACCAATGCCTGCATTTTACCATTTCAAAAGAATCTGTGTCAGTTTTGTTAGTGGCTATTCATACATCACTATTTTTACTTCAGTTACACGCCAATTTTCTTACCTTCTGTGAATAATTCTGCATCACAAAGATCATCTTTTGAGATTTTAGAAATAGGAGCGCTCTCTACGTTATCTTTGCAAATGGTTCCATTCAGATTATTTCGCAGCAAAAATGACACCATCAAAGGCAATTTTGAATAATTATCAACACACCTATTTTTACCTGGTGAAACAACTTTCAGAGACAAAATTTGCACTACTGACTCACCTATAGTCATGCCTTCATGGGAACAGACATCAGAACTTGTATTCAAACCACACAGGCTTTCCACTTGTGAACTGCTTCAAGCCATGATGACTATTCTATGGTTCCACTACAATATCTATTGCCCATGTCACAGGGAATGGTTGAGAAAAGTAAAATAATTTATTTTGTTGAAGCGGACAGAGGCCATATTTTGTAGATCTTATCATCTGCTGGCTTTTCAGAATTGTCTGCAAAGTGGAGGCTCTGCACAATTTCTTTAAACTTGTTGATACCCACTCAGCACTTAGTAATAGCAAGAGGGCATCCATGAAGCCCATCAGGGGAGGGGTAACACCCATCAATTGATGCTCCATCACCCCTCTGAGGTCTAACCAGCCTTTATGGTACCGTCTTCAGTCCTTCCTTGAAGATCATGTTAGGATCAAATCCTACTTCTCAGACACGAAACACTCAATACACTCCAGCCAATCGAGTAGATCCTGCCCCTCACTCTCTTGACAACAGATATTCTATGTGCCAGAGTAGGTAGACCTAAACTGTCCATTGGTTCAGTGATAGCAGGGCTTACAACAGGGACCCAGTAAAGGAATTGGGGATGAGGGCACATTGTTCTTGGGCTTGGATTCTGCTATCATGTAAGCTGCTTTGATCAACCTCAAACAACTTTCTGATTTGACCACTGGTTAGTTGGTGTCGAATACTGTACTTTGCCTTGACCAGGAATTTGACAATCCTGAAAACGCAGAAGTATTCAGACTTTGCTTACTCACGTACAAGGCACAGACCTTCCCCCTTCCTGATGCTGTAGCCAGCTAACCAGAGGGCTTTGGATCCTGTAGGAATAATGAAGGATAAGAAAGCACTTAAAGTCTTACATGGAGGTTTTCCGGGCTTTTACATTCAACTCTTCCTGAGGCCCCTGGAGCTGTCCATGTTCCCCTTACCTAGACACTTTTCAAGATAAAGATGGCAAGTACAGTACACTGTGCTATTAGAAAAGAAGAGTTCCTGTGTTTATTGAACCTGAAGAATATGTTTCTTCTAGATAACGATCCTTAGTCCTAAAGGTCTTAGCAACAAGTCCAGTGCCAGCATATGGGCAGTTGGCGAGGCTGAGGTGAAAAGGGATAAAGGTGAACATATTTTGCCAAAAAAACATTGCAATTGGCCTGAATAGCAGGTTATAAGACTGAAGGTTGGAAACAGCTGTTATGTTGGCATTCATGAGTGAGTTTAAAGACCACATCTCGGCAGAGATCAAGCATGTGGCCGATTTAGAGTTTGTGAGAGTCTGTGCTCATTAATGCTAGACAATAAAACTAGGATAATGGCATCTTTAAGCACAAATGCATATCACAGCAGTGGCTGTAAGAGGGATGGTCTTAGGCCAGTCGAAGAACCAGTACCAAATAGTGATAATCGGGTGGGTGAACAGGAAAAGGCTCCCCACTTAGAGGCGAGTGCTTTAGATGTCAAGGCCTTCACATGGCTAGGGACTCGTAGGAACCAAAACCAGTTTATAATGTATGGCAAAGCATGCACTTTGCACTCCACAAGATAAATTAGTTCACTAAACATTCAGCTGAGCTCCACAAGGCACTAGAAGAGTTAGAAGACCCAGACCTACATGGCTGAGGACTATGAAGGGCAAAGTAGGAGGTGATGAATGAAGAAGTATTGAATTAAAAGCTCAAGATGGAGACGACTGGCGAAATCTAACCGAGGCCCTTTGCGTCAATAGGCGTAGGAGGATATGATGATGAGGATGAACAAAAGACAGAAAAACCTGGAAAAAGTTAACTAAGCATTTGGTCTTCTTTGTTCACTAAACCAAAAAGCAGTTGTTCAAGAGACGACTACATGTAGGAGGGAAACTAAGCATTAGTTGATGTTACTGTAGGCAGGCATTCAACTTGGATGTTGGTTTCTTTCTATGGGGAGTAGTATGTAGTAATGAGGTCGCTCATAGCAGACGAATTTCAGCCACTGAGGTGCTGTGTCAGGTTCTAATGGGCCTGAAATTAAGGGTCCCCCTTATACACGCCGAGTCGGTGCTTTGCATGTTGATACACTGGTCATAGCGGATGGGAGACAATATTCCTTTGATATTATATGTCGTATTGGATTCTCAGTTCTAGCCTTTCACAGAAAAGTTCTTGGAGACCACACACCAACTCTCGAAAGAATAAGTTTTTCCTTCGTTAAAACACACTTTTATTGTGTACCTCGTGTGTCATGAGAGTTCCTTTTTCGAGACAAAATCATAACAAGCTAACCTCTTTTTCTCCACTTCTTTATCCCAAACTCTAGTTTAATGAATGAAAATAGCAATAGATTGAGAAAAGTATCGTTATTAATGCATAGGACTATTAAAAAAACAAAACAATTTTGTTATGAACAAGCGATTCAGAAAACAGCTGTTATTGTTAAATTTCAACTTTCTCATGATAGTAAACAATAACTGTCCCTCAGAATAGGATGCTATTACTAAAGCTAGCCATACACCTGCAGATTTGATCGCTCATGACCAACAGATATGGAATGCGAGAGATGAAATCTGCCGCTCTACTCGCCACTAACTGCGCAGACTAAATCGCTCAGATATCCAACTCCACCTCCAGTGTGTGTTCAGCAGTCGTGGCAGGTGTACGAGGGCAAACCAACCAGAAAAGTCATGGACGATAAGAAAAAAGCATTAGCAACCTTGGTGATATGTAGTGCTATGAAGTCCAGAAAGCGGAAACGATCGTGTTGGACAGAGAAATGGCTTCAAAGAAGAGATGAATTTTCTCATATGACACTTCTAAAAGAATTGAAAGAAAATAACCCAGATGATTTGAGAAATTATTTGCGAATGTCAGATGAGGTATTCCAAGAGATACATGCCACTATTGCCCCCTTCATACAAAAGCAGGATACGATGCTCAGAAAGGCAATGAGTTCCGAACAAAGATTAATAGCAACCTTGAGATTCTTGGCAACTGGGAGGTCTCTGGAGGATCTTAAATTTTCAACTGCTATTTCAGCACAGTCTCTGGGAAACATCATACCTGAAACCTGCAGAGCTTTATGGCATGCCCTACGAGACCAGTATATGAAGGTACTGTATGTTCCAAATTATATTAAAACAGGGTATTTTTCTGTTTATTTATGAATGCATACAAAAATTGGTAAACCTCTCATAACATATTGTCATCTCACAAATAATAATAATATTAATGGCTCTACCTATACCTAATGGCATAAATAACATTTAAGAAAATAGAAAGAAATCATCTAATTAACAATTATTCCTTTATCCAGTACAATAACAAATATAATATCAACGACTTTTTAAATGGCATGTATACCATTTAAGAAAATAGAAAGAAATCACCTAATTTACAATTCATCCTTTATCCACTTCAAAAACAAATGGATGTAATGTTATTCTTTATCCATATCTCATAGATTTTTTGTGACACATTACATGTTAGTATAGGAAACATTGCTATCACTACAGTCGGAGGGTGATGATGACGGTGATGGTTGGTAGTCAGGCGTACTGTTTGTGTAATATCCACTGTTGTAATAGACAGGTTTATATACTGTATGATGCTGTCCATCAACAAGCTTATTCAACTGTGCCTGACATATTATGTCTGATATCTTCTGTTTCGCAAGAACACGTTGGTTCTTATTCAGTTCTCTTAGCTCTGTAGCAATGTAACGACCAAATGAATCACATGAGTCGTCTGGTTTCTTAAGAACAGACATAGCCTCTTCTACAAGGTTATCTACTTGGCACACCTTACATTTTAGCCCTTTGCGTGATGGAGGCTTCATAGGTGTGGATGAATTCGTACTGTAACTCGGCTGCGCCACTTGGCCATTCTGTAGAGAAATAAAAAATTGATTAATTTTCAAGATGTATGTGTAACGCAAGGTATCGATTTATATGAAAGCATCGGTTATCTTGCACTTAAATAGAACCGAATAATATATGTATCCAATAAATATTCAGTTTTTTCTTATTTTGCTGACTGCTTTATATTATAAATATGTTATTTTGATTATAAAATAAATTTTTGAATATACTTACCCGGTGATTATATAGCTGCAACTCTGTTGCTCGACAGAAAACTCTACGGAAAAACTCGCCAGCGATCGCTACACAGGTTGCGGGTGTGCCCAACAGCGCCATCTGTCGACCAGATACCCAGCTCTCAATGTAAACAAAGACTCAATTTTCTCCTCGTCCCACTGCGTCTCTATTGGGGAGGAAGGGAGGGTCATTTAATTTATAATCACCGGGTAAGTATATTCAAAAATTTATTTTATAATCAAAATAACATTTTTCAATATTTAACTTAGCCGGTGATTATATAGCTGATTCACACCCAGGATGGTGGGTAGAGACCAGTAATATATGTTTACACTTTTATGAGCTAAGAGTTTTTTATTTCATTTTAGAAGTTATCAAAATAACAAAAACAAAATAAATAGGTACCTGGTAAGGAAGTCGACTTGAACAATTACTCTGCCTTTTAAGTACGTCTTCCTTACGGAGCCTCGCGATCCTCTTAGGATGCTGATCGACCTCTAGGATCTGAAGTATCAAGGGTTGCAACCCATACAACAGGACCTCATCAAACCCCTAATCTAGGCGCTCTCAAGAAATGACTTTGACCACCCGCCAAATCAACCAGGATGCGAAAGGCTTCTTAGCCTTCCGGACAACCCATAAAAAAACAACATTTCAAGAGACAGATTAAAAGGATAAGGAATTAGGGAATTGTAGTGGTTGAGCCCTCACCCACTACTGCACTCGCTGCTACGAATGGTCCCAGTGTGTAGCAGTTCTTGTAAAGAGACTGGACATCTTTCAAGTAAAATGACGCGAACACTGACTTGCTTCTCCAATAGGTTGCGTCCATTATACTTTGCAGAGATATATTTTGCTTAAAGGCCACGGAAGTTGTTACAGCTCTAACTTCGTGCGTCTTTACCTTAAGCAAAGTTCGGTCTTCCTCACTCAGATGTGAATGAGCTTCTCGTATTAACAATCTGATAAAGTCTTCTTAAGCATTCTTTGACATAGGCAAGGATGGTTTCTTAACTGAACACCATAAAGCTTCAGATTGGCCTTGTAAAGGTTTAGTACGCTTTAAATAGAACTTAAGAGCTCTAACAGGGCATAAGACTCTTTCTAGTTCATTGCCTACGATCTCCGATAAGCTGGGGATATCGAAAGATTTAGGTCAAGGCCGAGAAGGCAGCTCATTTTTGGCTAGAAAACCAAGTTGTAGCGAACAAGTGGCTTTTTCTGACGAAAATCCGATGTTCTTGCTGAAGGCATGAATCTCACTGACTCTTTTAGCCGAGGCTAAGCATACCAGGAAAAGAGTCTTAAGAGTGAGATCTTTCAGGGAGGCTGATTGTAACGGCTCCAACCTGTCTGACATGAAGAATCTTAGTACCACGTCTAAATTCCATCCAGGGGTAGCCAAACGACGCTCCTTGGTGGTCTCAAAAGACTTAAGGAGGTCTTGCAGATCTTTATGTTTGGAAAGATCTAAGCCTCTATGCCGGAAGACCGATGCCAACATGCTTCTGTAGCCCTTGATAGTGGGAGCTGAAAGGGATCGTCCTTTTCTCAGGTATAAGAGAAAAACAGCTATTTGAGCTACAGAGGTACTGGTCGAGGATACAGAAACTGACTTGCACCAGTCTCGGAAGACTTCCCACTTCGATTGGTAGACTCTAATGGAAGACGCTCTCCTTGCTCTAGCAATCGCACTGGCTGCTTCCTTCGAAAAGCCTCTAGCTCTCGAGAGTCTTTCGATAGTCTGAAGGCAGTCAGACGAAGAGCGTGGAGGCTTTGGAGTACCTTCTTTACGTGTGGCTGACCGAGGTCTACCCTTAGAGGAAGACTACTGGGAACGTCTACTAACCATCGAAGTATCTCGGTGAACCATTCTCTCGCGGGCCAGAGGGAAGCAACTAACGTCAACCTTGTCCCTTCGTGAGAGGCGAACTTCTGCAGTACCTTGTTGACAATCTTGAACGGTGGGAATGCGTAGAGATCCAGATGTGACCAATCTAGGAGGAAAGCATCTATATGTATTGCTGCTGGGTCCGGGACTGGAGAGCAATAGATTGGAAGCCTCTTGGTCAGCGAGGTTGCAAAGAGATCTATGGATGGTTTTACCCCAAGTGGCCCAAAGTCTCTTGCACACATCCTTGTGGAGGGTCCATTCGGTTGGAATTACTTGCCCTTTCCGAATGAGACAATCTGCTATGACGTTCAAGTCGCCTTGGATGAACCTCGTTACTAGGGAGATGTCTTGACCTTTTGACCAGATGAGCAGGTCCCTTGCGATCTCGTACAACGTCAGTGAGTGGGTACCTCCTTGTTTGGAGATGTACGCCAAGGCCGTGGTGATGTCCGAGTTAACTTCCACCACTTTGCCTCGAAGGAGAGACTTGAAGCTTTTCAAGGCCAGATGTACTGCCAACAGCTCCTTGCAGTTGATATGCATGCTCCTCTGACTCGAGTTCCACAGTCCTGAGCATTCCCGACCGTCTAGTGTCGCGCCCCAGCCCACGTCCGATGCGTCCGAGAAGAGAACGTGGTTGGGAGTCTGAACAGTCAGGGGAAGACCCTCTCTTAGGTTGATATTGTCCTTCCACCAAGTCAGACAAGACTTTATCTTTTCGGAAACCGGGATCGAGACCGCTTCTAGCGTCTTGTCCTTTTTCCAGTGAAAAGCTAGATGGTATTGAAGAGGACGGAGGTGTAGTCTTCCTAGTGACACAAATTGTTCCACGGATGACAGCGTCCCTACCAGACTCATCCACAGCCTGACTGAGCAGCGTTCCTTCTTCAGCATCTTCTGGATGGATAGCAGGGCTTGATCTATTCTGGGGGCTGATCGTCTTGTTGTTCAGCAACGTCCTCATCAGAGGGTTCCTCATCCGAAAACTGATGAGGAAACGGCAACGGAGTGGGCAACGTCTGGCTCGCTGAGTCCGGTCGCACTGGTGCATGCGTGACGGAGCCGGACGCAACATCATGGAACTGCTGCACAGTCTGTGAACTGTCAACAACCATGGGTGCGCGAGGAAGCACAGCGTCAACCCGAGACTGTCTAGACCGTCTGGGTTGTGCAGTCAACACCCTACCAGGTTGCTGAGGTTGACGCACTGCGTCAAAACAAGTCACCTCTGCTGGTTGTTGAACGTCCTGAACGTCAACAACCACCTCCGAGCGTCGCTTAACGTCAACGTGCGGCTGGAAACCCACACTGGGTCGCATCGGTGGAGGAACCACCTCAACTGGCAGACGCGAGTAGGTTACCTCAGCGTCAACAGGGCGCACAACCGACCGGTTGGAAGGTTGTTGGCCAGAAAGTTCGGTAGCAACCTTCTCCGCATTAAAGTCCTCTATCAAGAACGCAAGCTTGGACTGTATGTCTTGCAGCAAAGCCCATTTAGGGTCTACGGGAGCAGGTGCGGCAACAGACGGGGTTAGCGACTGAGGCGGTACCGCTTACCATCCCTGAAAGCCTTGTTATGCATGACATAATTGTACAGCAAAACTTCAAAGGCTCGAAAACCGCTGTGAAGTTGACCTGTAAAAAACTTGGAGCGTCTCCTGGCCAGGCGCCAGGGAGAGTCTACGAGAATTGAGAAGTCTATCTGGGCAGAGGCATGAACTCCCAAGCCAAGAACTTCTCTCGTGTCATATCAGACTCTCGCTCTATAAACCAGTTTAAAAGAAGGGAAAGCAAAGGCTGTATCCCCCAAACTCCTCCTGGTGAAAAACCAGTCGCCTAGCCAACGTAAAGCTCTCTAGGAGAGCGAGAGAGCACTAGCTTAAAAACAACGGCTTCGAAGTAGCTAAGCCTAGTGTAAGCTCTGACGTTTAGGCGAACGAGGAGCAGCAGTTACAAAAAGATCCGGACAAAGATCCTTAAAAAAATCATCATGATTTAATTAAAGTCCATAGGGGGTTAAGCAGCTTTAGGCTCCTCTCCATCTGACAGAGTCCTCAAGGGAATATCAGTAGGAGGGGGAACAGCAACTTCCTCATCTACAGGAACCTTGTCCGATAAAAGCTGAGTCTCAAGCAAGGGAGAGACCTACCGTGGTGGCAATGCTTTACAAGCAGAGTCCACACTCACTGGTGCATTAGTAGCGGACCAGAACGCAACGTCATGTAACTGCTTGACAGTCTGTGAACTGTCAACAACTGAACTGTCAACCACAACAGGTGCGTGAGGACGCACAGCGTCCACTCGAGACTGCTTTGACTGCCTAGACTGAGCAGTAAAAACAACTCTAGAATGCGGAGGTTGACGCACAGCGTCAAAACAAGTCAACTCCGATTGTTAGTGAACGTCTTGAACGTCAACAGGAGCATCAGCAAGTGGCCTAACGTCCAAATGCGGCTGAAAAACCACACGAGACCGCATCGAGTGTGGTTCTAAACAACCTGACTGACGTGACTAAGCTACGCCAACGTCAACAGTAAGCACAAAGGAACGTTAGGTTGGCTGAAAGCCAGGATATCGATGAGATAAACGGCTAGACTCAACGGACTAATCGGCAGAATAGTCTTCCATAAGGGAGGCAAGCATATACTGCATGTCTTGCCATACAACCCATTAAGGATCAACGGAAATGGTTGTGGTAAGAGACGAGGGTAACGTCTGTGACCGCAACACTTTGCCAACAAAAAAAGACTCTCGGAGTCTGTGTTACGCTTTTGTTAGGCGGCGAGCAGTTATCCGATGACTGCATAGGGTCAGAGCTGTCCTAATGGTTGTAACCAGGACGCTGGACCTGTCCTGAAAGGACTGACTTTCGCTTAAGGGCTTCGAAACCTTGTGACAGGTTTCTTATGCGAAAAGCCTTCGGATGACGAGGAGAAACAACGTCTCTCTCGTTTTATGGTAGGGGAGATCTTGGTAAGATACACCCGATACCATAGAGGGAAAACGTCTGTTCGTTGATCAAGGCCTCTCGAACCCATAAGTCGTTTGACATTACTTCTCCCCTGGGCTTGGGAGCATGCAAGAGGTCCCGGACTAGGTGAACGACAGGCACGAACAGACGAACCCTCGGACGCAACACTGTAACACTTTGCGCATATCACTTTATCACTTCGATTTTCTGTTTTGCACTTATTTCACTGAAATCGAATACTTTTACTGATTTCTACCTGAAACACGCAATTCTACCCTTCATTAAAAGGTAGTAATTGCGAAATCAGTCGTATAATGCAAGCTCATTAATACCAGCAAAAAACAGAAAACATATTTTAAGATAAAAAATTCAGTGGCTGGGAAAGAGACTAAACACTAGTTCATATAAACTACGTTTTCAATCTCTCACCGCACATAGCCTGGGGACGAGAATAAAAAACTAAAAACGTTTTATCCTTCCTCCCCGTACAGCGACTAGGGACGAGAGTAACTCGAGAACAACGTTACCCGCTTGAACGGAACGTTTTCTCTCCTCTCTCTCCCTCCGTCTCTATCTCTCTCTCTCTTTCTCTCTTGATTTCGCACCTAAGAGAAGAGCCCAATTATATTTCGTCAAAAAAACATGTTATTTGACTAAAGGAAAAAACTGAAAGGTTTTTCTAATAAAAGTTCCTTTAAAATAGAATTTAAAACATTTAAGCTAAGAAAGAATGAACAAAACGTCAGAATCGATTTACTCTTACTGCAAAGTGAAACCGTGATACACTCTCTCTCTATCGTAACGATAGAGCGCATGTTGAACGTCCTGAACGTCAACAACTGCGTAGCATAAATATACTAAACGTTAGTTCATCTTTGAAAACAGTACGAAGACTATCAAAGAAATTCTTTCATAAAATATTACATTTAAAAAGTTTTAAATCCTTAGCTCTTTAAAAGCTAATAACGATATAAAGGGCTCAACGTTGATTAACTTCGGTTTCCAAGTTAGGACCGCCTACTATCAGGAAAGGTCGCATATAAACAAAACATTAAAATTTATTTTTATATGTTTATAATAAATGGAAAGTTAATCGAAGAGGCCTAATAAAGGCGGAGAGATATAAAATATATAGAGGAAAATCTATAACGTGATAAGATAATTACTAAAAGCCTAAACACACTTCCGTCAAAGGGAAGGTTCGGCCATTTAAAAGTGAAAGAAAGTCCATACTCTCTTTGTCACCATAATTAAATCTATCCAAAACGAGTTCAAGATTTAAGATGAAGATAAAACACCTGCATAGCGAAAGCTCAAAACTAGAATATAGTACTTCACCAAATAGATGTGAAAAACTCCAGTTTAGCAACAGCGAGTAAAGTACGTCTTGTCGACACCTCGACAGAGAGAAAATTGAGTCTTTGTTTACATTGAGAGCTGGGTATCTGGTCGACAGATGGCGCTGTTGGGCACACCCGCAACCTGTGTAGCGATCGCTGGCGAGTTTTTCCGTAGAGTTGTCTGTCGAGCAACAGAGTTGCAGCTATATAATCACCGGCTAAGTTAAATATTGAAAAATACAGTAATACGCTTTTTGTAAGCAATATTGTTTTCGGGCCAAAACGTATTATTTGAGATGTTAGGTTGGAATTAAGTCACGCACGTAGATGTTAATGCAAATATTTCTATTTCTTTCTCAGTTTCCTTCGACTGAAAATGAGTGGCTGACGGTTGCTGCTGATTTTGAAGGCTACTGGAATTTCCCAAACTGTGGAGGAGCAATCGACGGGAAACATGTGAGGATTATTTCCCCTGCAGGAAGTGGATCCTACTATCATAACTACAAAGGGTTCAAAAGCGTCATCTTAACCCTTTTACCCCCAAAGGACGTACTGGTACGTTTCACAATACTCATCCCTTTACCCCCATGGACGTACCGGTACGTCCTTGCAAAAAAATGCTATAAAAATTTTTTTTTTTCATATTTTTGATAATTTTTTGAGAAAATTCAGGCATTTTCCAAGAGAATGAGACCAACCCGACCTCTCTATGACAAAAATTAAGGCTGTTAGAGCAATTTAAAGAAAATATACTGCAAAATGTGCTGGGGAAAAAATTACCCCTTGGGGGTTAAGGGTGGGAAATTTCCAAAGAGCCTGGGGGTAAAAGGGTTAATGGCTATTGTAAATGCGAATTACGAGTTCATGATGGTGGATGTCAGAAGAAATGGAAGAATGTCAGATGGTGGAGTTTTCTAAACTACAACTTTCTGTGAAAAACTCCATCGGCATGAACTAAATCTGCCATCAGCAGACATGAACAAAGAAGGTTTGAATTTTGTCTTCCTTGGAGACGATGCGTTTGCTTTACACGAGAATCTATTGAAACCATTTGCTCTTAGAGATCTAACTATAGAGAAACGAATATTCAATTATAGAGCTTCCAGAGCAAGACGGGTCGTAGAAAATGCGTTTGGCATTTTAGCAAACCGTTTTCGCATCTTTCACACAACAATCAATATGAGTCCAAACAAAATAGACGTTGTTGTGCTAGCTTGTTGTATTTTACATAATGTATTGCGGCAAAAAAATAAAGGTGGTTATTCACCAACCACTATGGTTGATCGAGAAGATATTGAGAGTCGGCAATTAATCCCAGGTTCTTGGAGAAACGAAGAACAACAACTCACCCCTCTTCAAGCAAACCTAAATAATACAAGGCAAGCTGGCGGCAAACAGAATAGAGACAAGTATGTTACCTACTTCAATACTACTGGAGCTTTGCCTTGGCAGAACGATATGGCCTGAAATGGTACTATTAATACTGATCACTTTGCTTACTATTTATTTTACTGTTTAACTTTAGTTTAAACTTGAGGCGTACATTCTTAGATTTCTGTAATACAATATTTGAGTTCTGACAAATTTACAGTAATGTTTAGAATGACCTACATTCATTTGTACAAGTATGTATTAAATAAAACGCTTCAGTTATTATAACATTTCACTCACCTCAACTTCAACATCCGGTTGGTCACATTGATTATCTTCCGGTGTCGGTTGTTCATTGTGGTCCGCACTGTCAATGCTACAGAATGATTCACGTGGCTCTTCATGATCACCAGTAAACGCCTGTAATTTGTAATACCAAAGTTTTGGCACATATATCTCATTAGCACCAGCACCTGATTTTGTAGATTTTCTAACTTTTGCATGTTCTTTTCTAAAAGCATTCCTCAAGTTTCCTATTTTCTTCTTTACAAAAGATACATCACAGTCAGGGTTTACTGTTTGACAAAAAGTTAAAAGACTTTTGTAGGCTGAATCTCGTTTGTCACGATTTGAATACTCTGGGGATTTTACTTGCCATAAGCACATATGTGTTTTATAGATTTCAATGAATTCTGTTATAAAATCTGTATTCGTAAAACGAGCGTCAGATACACAAACCATGGTGACACCGCTCAGGGCACAACTATCTCTCCTGTTGTCAGCCACACACTGACTATTCAACCTGTGGAAGGAAAGAACTCTCGCATTTATCCATAGACTCAGCGATAAAATCTGTACGGGGGTAAAAACTTCCAACATGATGGAAGATCAAAATGAGCGATTTGATGTGCGAGGTTTTATCTTTATTGCCCCATACACAGGCAGATATTTAGGAGATTTGGTCCGTGGTGATCAAATCAGCTGAAACTGGGCGATCAAATCTGCAGGTGTATGGCTAGCTTAAGGCTACAGGATCAAAGAGCTATGATGGAAACAAAGTAGTGAAGCCTTTTACCGTTCTTCATCTCGTATATTTACTGTGTTTTATTTTTACTACCAAAGAGAGTCATGCTAGTGATAGTTATTGATTTAGAAAAATATATTTATTTGTTTCAACATAATAAGAGTAAGAGAGAGAGAGAGATAGAGAGAGAGAGAGAGATAGAGAGAGAGAGAGAGAGAGAGAGAGAGAGAGAGAGAGAGAGAGAGAGAGAGAGAGAGATAGAGAGAGAGAGAGAGAGAGAGAGAGAGAGAGAGAGAGAGAGAGAGAGAGAGAGAGAGAGAGAGAGAATACTGCAGAAGTTGCCAGAAGGGACTTCCATCATGACGACATGGCTATCTCACCCAAAAATAGATTTTTCCTACGTCAAAATCCCTTTATATATATATATATATATATATATATATATATATATATATATATATATATATATATATGAGACATATATATATATATATATATATATTATATATATATATATATATATATATACATATATATATATATATATGAGACATATATATATATAATATATATATATATATATATATATATATATATATATATATATATATATATATATATATATATATATATATATATATATATATATATATATATATATATATGTATATATATGACAGAGAGAGAGAGAGAAAATCATTGAATTTTGAGCCCTTATTGTATTATTCCAGTCTATGCTATTTCAGGGTTTTGAAAATAGAGAACTGCTCGGTTCAGTCTTACATATTAAATTCCGAGTAGTGTAAATAAACAGAAATAATTACAGTAGGCTAATTTCTATTCATGAAAACAATTAACAATACTATACTTGGCACATTGAGAACAGGGAGATAGGGATTCCCCCACAACACAGATCCCCGGGACAATCTCCAACTTCAGCCCCTTACTCTCTGTCTATTTCCTTCTCGCCTCTGTCTCTCTCCATATTCATATAATTTAAATTGGTGCGTATAAAATAATTTTCTCTCTGTCTCTTTATCTTTCACCCTGTCTCTCATTTCCATATAAATTAGTGTATAAAAAATTCTCTCTCTCTCTCTATCTCTCTTCATTTCCATATATATTGGTGTATAAAAATTCTCTCAAATTTTGTCATTCTTTTCTCACTCCCTCTCACTCCATTTCCATGAAAATTGGTATAAAAATGATCTCTCCCCCACTCTCCAATTATTTCTCTCTCTCTCTCTCTCTCCTTTCAAAAGTAGTGTACTGTACTTCCAAAATTAATTCGGCTTTTTTTTCCACACCACAATTGAGGTAAAAGACTAGGCGCAATTTTTTTTATAGAGGTTTCCCCGGGAGGCCTAATCCTCTATCTGTTATTTAGTCTGAAAATTCATCTGAGTTTTCTGATATGTGCTTGATGAAGGAATCCACGTACATTTCGACTGCTTTGTCATGCTTTGTGTCGTGTTCTCCAAGTTCTTCGGCATGTCTGACAGCTTGCTTCCAGTTTTCTGCTGTGACAAAACTCACAGCTTCTTTAGCTAAAGGAATGAAGTCCGCCATTTTGAAGTTGTTCCTTTTGGCTATGTAGGACTTCACTTGAGCCCAAATCACCTCTATGGGGTTATATTGGCAGTGGTACGGTGGTAATCTCACGACGATATGGCCTGCTTCTGTAGCCATTGCATCTGCCACGTACCTTTCCCCGTCCATACGGAAATTCTTTGTCAGCTCATACAACTCTGCTTTAGATAAATCATCACTGACGGAAACATTCTTTTGCATCAGCCAGTTCCTGATGTCTGCTTTTCTCCATGATGATGTTGGCAATTTTTCCACAGGTCTACTAAGGTACGAGGTATTATCCATCACAATGACAGAGTTTGATGGAATGTTAGGTAGTAACTGCACACTAAACCATTCTTCAAAATGTGAGGCATTTATCTGATTATGATATTCATCATTTTTTGTTTGGAATATCAGCTCACCATTGTTTATAAAACCATCTTTTGTTCCAGCATGAAGAATAATCAATTGTGCTCCTTTTCCTGTGGGCGGCTTAACTCCTGTTGCTTCTTGAGACGACGTATCAATCGAGCACTTCCCAACTGTGCTGTTCTGATTTACACAAGTTCCACCAAGGTAAACAAAAGTGTGACCTGCCTGTTTAAGCTGCCGCATTTCTCTTAAAAATCTCGTCCGGGCTGCAACAACCTCGTTTCTTTCCATCAGGAATTTGCGGCCATCAACCTTTACAAATTTAAATCCTATCTTTAGCAGAACCTTGCGAAGGGAATTTTCACATCCAGAGTATCCAATTTTTTCAACGAGTTCTTCTTTTATTTTGTACACGGTTGGGAATTCTTTTCTTTCGTAAAACCCAATGACACTTCTTCTCAATACACTCTTATCAAAGTCATCAAAACCTGTAACAGGTTCAGTGCGATTCTTTTTCTTTGGCGAGGAAAACGTCGGTTTAAGTGGCGTAGCTTCCCTGTCAAGGCTTTGATTAAATACAGAACAAATTCTTCTGACTGTCGTTTCACTAGTCTTGGTGGCCATAGCTGTCCGGGCCATTGCCTTTGAGGGTGGCAGCATAGGTCCACCATTTGCCTTCTCTTCCAAGAAGTAGCTGTTCACGTTGTAGATAACAGCCTTGGCTTGCCTGTGGAGATGGCCATATGGACAGCTTGAAGCAGGGCAACGGTCCATAGCGAGAATGAGCAAGTGCAGCGGCAAGGTCGCCCTCACCCGCTCACATGCCCCGTTTAGGATGGAATAAATGTTAGTATAATTGTGGATACAATTTTGAAAATGCACCAATTTATATAGAAAGAGAAAGAGAGAAAAAGGTAGAGCAATATATATTAGGGTGGATCGTTTTTCACGTTTTTCGATTTGATTTTAGCGGTAGTGCGGAAAAGTTGTGAATGGACATCAAAATAACTTGTGAAAAATCTGAAAGCTCTGAGACAATATCTTCAGCTTGCACAAACGCACTGAAAAATGGAAAAAACAGGGAAAAAAACAGCCTCCGGTTCATTATCGTTTAGAAACAGTATTAATGCAATCACGTTCCGGTAGTTTCCATTTGAAAGTGATCTAAATACTCTTCAATATAGTTTAGGTGTGTTTTCTTCAGCAAAGTCATCTTCTACTTCCACAAATAGCTTGAAAATTTAGAAAAATACCAGAAATACCAATAATTGACGACTTCGATAAATTGAGCTCATCATCATAAATAAGGGTAATATGACATATATTGCAGTTATTTTGTTAAATAATGAATATTCTAACTTGTACAGCTCTTAGTTTATGTTTTCTCAAATTCTATTTGAAGGAGATAACGCAACAGAACTCACCACGAGGAGGTGGCTGTACGACGAGTTCCGCTCTACCCAACCCATCCTCCCTTCCATTGCAAATACCTGTGTCTATTAAACACTGTTTTCAGTATTCTGTTTAATAAAGAAAAATGTTATTTTCATTAGTAAAATAAATTTTTGAATATACTTACCCGGTGATCATATAGCTGTCAGCTCTGCTGCCCGACAGAAAAACCTAAGGACAAAATACGCCAGCGATCGCTATACAGGTAGGGGTGTACATCAACTGCGCCATCTGTCGAGCAGGTACTCAAGTACTCCATGTCAACACAGAACCAATTTTCTCCTCGGCCCACTGGGTCTCTATTGGGGAGGAAGGGAGGGTCCTTTAATATATGATCACCGGGTAAGTATATTCAAAAATTTATTTTACTAATGAAAATAACATTTTTCAATATTAAACTTAGCCGGTGATCATATAGCTGATTCACACCCAGGGGGGTGGGTAGAGACCAGCATTACATGTTGACATTATTATGAGCTAAGTATTTTGTATTTCATTTTAGCAGTTATTCAAAATAACAAACATAAAATAAATAAGTACCTGGTAAGGAAGTCGACTTGAACAATTACTCTGCCTTTTTAAGTACGTCTTCCTTACTGAGCCTCGCGATCCTCATAGGATGCTGAGCGACTCCTAGGAGCTGAAGTATGAAGGGTTGCAACCCATACTAAAGGACCTCATCAAAACCTCTAATCTAGGCGCTTCTCAAGAAATGACTTTGACCACCCGCCAAATCAAGTAGGATGCGAAAGGCTTCTTAGCCTTCCGGACAACCCAAAAACAATAATAAAACATTTCAAGAGAAAGATTAAAAAAGGTTATGGAATTAGGGAATTGTAGTGGTTGAGCCCTCACCCACTACTGCACTCGTTGCTACGAATGGTCCCAGAGTGTAGCAGTTCTCGTAAAGAGACTGGACATTCTTAAGCTAAAAAGACGCGAACACTGATTTGCTTTTCCAATAGGTTGCGTCGATTATACTTTGCAGAGATCTATTTTGTTTAAAGGCCACGGAAGTTGCGACAGCTCTAACTTCGTGTGTCCTTACCTTCAGCAACGCTTGGTCTTCCTCACTCAGATGGGAATGAGCTTCTCGTATTAACAGTCTGATAAAATAGGATAAAGCATTCTTTGACATAGGCAAAGATGGATTCTTAACTGAACACCATAAAGCTTCAGACGGGCCTCGTAAAGGTTTTTAAATAGAACTTAAGAGCTCTTACAGGACATAAGACTCTTTCTAGTTCATTTCCAACCATACGATAAGTTTGGAATATCGAACGATATTGGTCAAGGCCGAGAAGGCAGCTCGTGTTTGGCTAGAAAACCAAGTTGTAGAACATGTAGCCGTTTCGGATGAGAATCCGATGTTCTTGCTGAAGGCATGAATCTCACTGACTCTTTTAGCTGTGGCTAAGCATATCAGGAAAAGAGTCTTAAAGGTGAGATCTTTCAGGGAGGCTGATTGTAGCGGTTCGAACCTGTCTGACATAAGGAATCTTAGTACCACGTCTAAATTCCAACCAGGTGTAACCAAACGACGCTCCTTCGTGGTCTCAAAAGACTTAAGGAGGTCCTGTAGATCTTTATTGTTGGAAAGATCTAAGCCTCTGTGACGGAAGACTGATGCCAACATGCTTCTGTAACCCTTGATAGTGGGAGCTGAAAGAGATCGTTCTTTCCTCAGATATAAGAGAAAGTCAGCTACTTGAGTTACAGAGGTACTGGTCGAGGATACGGATACTGACTTGCACCAGTTTCGGA
Source organism: Palaemon carinicauda (assembly GCF_036898095.1). NCBI lineage: Eukaryota > Metazoa > Arthropoda > Malacostraca > Decapoda > Palaemonidae > Palaemon > Palaemon carinicauda. The sequence goes on from NC_090755.1 coordinate 10,200,140, forward strand.
AGATTTCCCACTTCGATTGGTAGACTCTAAGGGTGGATGTTCTCCTTGCTCTAGCAATCGCTCTGGTTGCCTCCTTCGAAAAGCCTCTAGCTCTCGAGTCTTTCGATAGTCTGAAGGCAGTCAGACGAAGAGCGTGGAGGCCTTGGTGTACCTTCTTTACGCGTGGCTGACGTAGAAGCTCCACCCTTAGGGGAAGTGTTCTGGGAACGTCTACTAGCCATCGAAGTACCTCGGTGAGCCATTCTCTCGCGGGCCAGAGAGAAGCAACTAGCGTCAACCTTGTCCCTTCGTGAGAGGCGAACTTCTGCAGTACCTTGTTGACAATCTTGAACGGAGGGAATGCATATAGATCTAGATGTGACCAATCTAGTAGAAAGGCATCTATATGAATTGCTGCTGGGTCCGGGATTGGTGAGCAAAATATTGGGAGCCTCTTGGTCATCGAGGTTGCGAAGAGATCTATGGTTGGCTGGCCCCAGGTGGCCCAAAGTCTCTTGCATACATCCTTGTGGAGGGTCCATTCTGTTGGAATTATTTGTCCCTTCCGACTGAGACAATCTGCCATGACATTCAAGTTGCCTTGGATGAACCTCGTTACTAGTGAAATGTCTAGACCTTTTGACCAGGTGAGGAGGTCCCTTGCGATCTCGTACCATGTCAGAGAGTAGGTCCCTCCTTGCTTGGAGATGTACGCCAAAGCCGTGGTGTTGTCCGAGTTCACCTCCACCACTTTGCCTTGAAGGAGAGACCTGAAGCTTTTCCAGGTCAGACGTACTGCCAGTAGCTTCTTGCAGTTGAAATGCATTGTCCTTTGACTCGAGTTCCATAATCCCGAGCATTCCCTACCGTCTAATGTCGCACCCCAGCCTACGTCCGATGCGTCCGAGAAGAGAACGTGGTTGGGAGTCTGAACAGTCAGGGGAAGACCCTCTCTAAGGTTGATATAGTCCTTTCACCAAGTCAGACCAGCCTTAATCTTTACGGAAACCGGGATCGAGACCGCTTCTAGCGTCTTGTCCTTTTTCCAGTGAAAAGCTAGATGGTAAAGAAGAGGACGGAGGTGTAGTCTTCCTAGTGACACAAATTGATCCACGGATGACAGTGTCCCTACCAGACTCATCCACAGCCTGACTGGGCAGCGTTCCTTCTTCAGCATCTTCTGGATGGATAGCAGGGCTGGGGGTTGATCGTCTTGTTCAGCAACGTCCTCATCAGAGGGTTCCTCATCCGAAACTGATGAGGAAACGACAACGGAGTGGGCAACGTCTGACTCGCTGAATCCGGTCGCACTGGTGGATGCGTGACGGAGCCGGACGCAATATCATGGCACTGCTGCACAGTCTGTGAACTGTCAACAACCATGAGTGCGCGAGGAAGTACAGCGTCAACCCGAAACTGTCTAGACTGTCTGGGTTGTGCAGTCAACACCCTACCGGGTTGCTGAGGTTGACGCACTGCGTCACAACAAGTCACCTCTGCTGGTTGTTGAACGTCTTCCTAGTGACACACTGAATGTCAACAACCACCTCCGAGCGTCGCTTAACGTCAACGTGCGACTGGCAACCCACACTGGGTCGCATCGGTGGAGGAACCACCTCAACTGGCAGACGCGAGTAGGATACCTCAGCGTCAACAGGGCGCACAACCAACCGGTTGGAAGGTTGTTGGCCAGAAGGTTCTTCTCCGTATTTAAGTCCTCTATCAAGGACACAAGCTTGGACTGCATGTCTTGCAGCAAAGCCCATTTAGGGTCTACGGGAGCAGGTGTGGCAACAGACGGGGTTAGCGACTGAGGCGGAACCATTTACCATCCCTGGAAGCCTTGTTATGTGTGACATAATAGTACAGCAAAACTTCAAAGGCTCGACAAAAGTGAGAAGTTGACCTGTAAACAACTTGGAGCGTCTCCTGGCTAGGCGCCAGGGCGAGTCTACCAGAATTGAGAAGTCCATCTGGGCAAAGGCAAGAACTCCCAAGCCGAGAACTTCTCTCGTGTCCTATCAGACTCTCGCTCTATAAGCCAGTTTAAAAGAAGGGAAATCAAAGGCTGTATCCCTAAAACTCCTCCTGGTGCAAAAACCAGTCGCCTAGCCAACGTAACGCTCTCTAGGAGAGCGAGAGAGTACTAGCTTAACAACAACGGCTTCGAAGTAGCTAGGCCTAGTGTAAGTTCTGACGTTTAGGCGAACGAGGAGCAGCAGTTACAAGATCCGGACGAAGATCCTTAAAAAATCATCATGATTTAATTAAAGTCCATAGGAGGCTATGCAGCTTAAGGCTCCTCTCCAAATGACAGAGTCCTCAAAGGAATATCAGTAGGAGGGAGAACAGCACTTTCTCATCTACAGGAACCTTGTCCGATAAAAGCTAGGTTATCTCAGTGAGTCTCTCACTGGTGCATAGTAGCAGACCGGAAGGCAACGTCATGTAACTGCTTGACAGTCTGTGAACTGTCAACAACTGAACTGTCAACCATAACAGGTGCGTGAGGACATACTGCACTGGTGCATTAGTAGCAGACCAGAAGGCAACGTCATGTAACTGCTTGACAGTCTGTGAACTGTCAACAACTGAACTGTCAACCACAACAGGTGCGTGAGGACATACAGTGTTCACTCGAGACTGCTTTGACTGTCTATACTGAGCAGTCAAAACAACTCTAGAATGCGGAGGTTGACGCACCGCGTCAAAACACGGCAACTTAACTCCACCCTCCTGTTGTTGTGGTAACACGCGAACGTCAACGGAGGGTTCCGTGCGTCGGTGAACGTCAACATGCGTCTGGCAGGGTCGACTGCGCATGGGTGGTGGAACTCTCACAGCTGGAGTGCGGGAGCAGGTAGCCTCAGCGTTTACTGGACGCACAACCGTGGTTGGTTGTAGGCTAACGGGTGCAGCGTCAACCTTCTCCGCACGATACTCCTGCATAAAAGAAGCTAACTGTGTCTGCATAGACTGTAGCAAAGACCACTTAGGGTCTACAGCAGCAGGTGCGGCAACAGACGGTGTTACTGCCTGTTGCGGTACCACTTTGCCTCTCTTAGGAGGTGTGCAGTCGTCGGAAGACTGCAGCGAGTCCGAACTGACCAAGTGGCTACAACTGGGCCGTTGGACTTGCACGGAAGGGACCGACTTGCACTTAATAAGCTGCGAGACCTTGGTCCATGGTTTCTTATGAGAAACCTCTTCCGCAGACGAGAAATAAATGGGCTCTCTCGTCTTTGTGTGGGTGGGGCGATCTTGGGTAGATACGCCCGAAACCACGGAGGGAAAACGTCTGTTCGTTGATCAAGGCCTGACGAACCCATAAGTCGTTCGACATTACTTCTCCCCTGGGCTTGGGAGCTTGCAAGAGGTCCCGGACTAGGTGAACGACAGGCACGAACAGACGAACCCTCGGACGCAACACTGTAACACTTGCGCATATCACTTTATCACTTCGATTTTCTGTTTTGCACTAATTTCACTGAAATCGAAACTTTTACTGATTTCTACGTGAAACACGCAATTCTACCCTTCATTAAAAGGTAGTAATTGCGAAATCAGTCGTATAATGCAGCACATTAATACTAGCAAAAAACAGAAAACATATATAAAGCTAAAAAATTCAGTGGCTGGGAAAGAGACTAAACACTAGTTCAAATAAACTACGTTTACAATCTCTCACCGCACATAGCCTGGGGACAAGAATAAAACCCTAGAAACGTTTTACCTTCTGCCCCGTACAGCGACTAGGGAGGAGAGTAACACTAGAACAACGTTACCCGCTTGAACGGAACGTTTTCTCTCCTCTCACTCCCTCCGTCTCTATCTCTCTCTCTCTCTTTCTCTCTTGATTTCGCACCTAAGAGAAGAGCCCAATTATAAATCGTCAAAAAAAAACATGTTATTTGACTAAAAGGAACAAACTGAAAGGTTTTCCAAATAAAAAGTTCCTTTAATTTAGAATTTAAAACATTTAAGTTAAGAAAGAATGAACGAAACGTCAGAAACGATTTACTCTTACTGCAAAGTGAAACCGTGATACTCTCTCTCTATCGTAACGATAGAGCGCATGCTGAACGTCCTGAACGTCAACAACTGCGTAGTCTAAAAACTAAACGTTAGTTCATCTTTGAAAACAGTACGAAGACTATCAAAGAGATTCTTTCATAAAACATTAAATTTAAAAAGTTTTAAATTCTTTAAAGGCTAACGGGCTCAACGTTGATTAACTTCGGTTCCAATTTCGGACCGCCTATTATAAGGAAAGGTCGCATATAAACAAAACATGAAAATTTATTTTTATATGTTTATAATAAATGGAAAGTTAATCGAAGAGGCCTAATAAAGGCGGAGAGATATAAAATATATAGATCTATAACGTGTTAAGCAAAATTACTAAAAACCTAAACACACTTCCTTCTAAGGGAAGGGTCGGCCATTTAAAAGTGAAAGAGAGTCCATACTCTCTTTGTCACCATAATTAAATCTATCCAAAACGAGTTCAAGTTTTGAGATGAAGATAAAACACCTGCATAGCGAAAGCTCAAAACTAGAATAGTGTACTTCACCAAATAGTTGTGAAAACAAATCCAGTTAGTAACAGCGTATTTAGTAGGTCTTGCCAGTGGCACGACAGAGAGAAATGTTATTTTCATTAGTAAAATAAATTTTTGAATATACTTACCCGATGATCATATAGCTGTCAGCTCTGCTGCCCGACAGAAAAACCTACGGGCGGAATACGCCAGCGATCGCTATACAGGTGGGGGTGTACATCAACAGCGCCATCTGTCAAGTAGGTACTCAAGTACTCGATGTCAACATAGAACCAATTTTCTCCTCTGTCCACTGGGTCTCTATTGGGGAGGAAGGGTGGGTCCTTTAATTTATGATCATCGGGTAAGTATATTCAAAAATTTATTTTACTAATGAAAATAACATTTTTCAATATTAAACTTACCCGATGATCATATAGCTGATTCACACCCAGGGGGGTGGGTAGAGACCAGCATTACATGTTGACATTATTATGAGCTAAGTATTCCGTATTTTATTTTAGCAGTTATTCAAAATAACAAACATAAAATAAATAAGTACCTGGTAAGGAAGTCGACTTGAACAATTACTCTGCCTTTTTAAGTACGTCTTCCTTACTGAGCCTCGCGATCCTCATAGGATGCTGAGCGACTCCTAGGAGCTGAAGTATGAAGGGTTGCAACCCATACTAAAGGTCCTCATCAAAACCTCTAATCTAGGCGCTTCTCAAGAAATGACTTTGACCACCCGCCAAATCAAATAGGATGCGAAAGGCTTCTTAGCCTTCCGGACAACCCAAAAACAATAATAAAACATTTCAAGAGAAAGATTAAAAAGGTTATGGAATTAGGGAATTGTAGTGGTGGAGCCCTCACCACTACTGCACTCGTTGCTATGAATGGTCCCAGATTGTAGCAGTTCTCGTAAAGAGACTGGACATTCTTAAGATAAAAGACGCGAACACTGATTTGCTTTTCCAATAGGTTGCGTCGAATATCTTTGCAGAGATCTATTTTATTTAAAGGCCACGGAAGTTGCGACAGCTCTAACTTCGTGTGTCCTTACCTTCAGCAAAGCTTGGTCTTCCTCATTCAGATGGGAATGAGCTTCTCGTATTAACAGTCTGATAAAATAGGATAAAGCATTCTCTGACATAGGCAAAGATGGATTCTTAACTGAACACCATAAAGCTTCAGACGGGCCTCGTAAAGGTTTTTAAATAGAACTTAAGAGCCCTTACAGGACATAATACTCTTTCTAGTTCATTTCCAACCATACGATAAGTTTGGAATATCGAACGATATTGGTCAAGGCCGAGAAGGCAGCTCGTGTTTGGCTAGAAAACCAAGTTGTAGTACATGTAGCCGTTTCGGATGAGAATCCGATGTTCTTGCTGAAGGCATGAATCTCACTGACTCTTTTAGCTGTGGTTAAGCATATCAGGAAAAGAGTCTTAAAGGTGAGATCTTTCAGGGAGGCTGATTGAAGCGGTTCGAACCTGTCTGACATAAGGAATCTTAGTACCACGTCTAAATTCCAACCAGGTGTAACCAAACGACGCTCCTTCGTGGTCTCAAAAGACTTAAGGAGGTCCTGTAGATCTTTATTGTTGGAAAGATCTAAGCCTCTGTGACGGAAGACTGATGCCAACATGCTTCTGTAACCATTGATAGTGGGAGCTGAAAGAGATCGTTCTTTCCTCAGATATAAGAGAAAGTCAGCTATTTGAGTTACAGAGGTACTGGTCGAGGATACGGATACTGACTTGCGCCAGTTTCGGAAGATTTCCCACTTCGATTGGTAGATTCTAAGGGTGGATGTTCTCCTTGCTCTAGCAAACGCTCTGGTTGCCTCCTTCGAAAAGCCTCTAGCTCTTGAGAGTCTTTCGATAGTCTGAAGGCAGTCAGACGAAGAGCGTGGAGGCCTTGGTGTACCTTCTTTACGCGTGGCTGACGTAGAAAGTCCACCCTTAGGGGAAGTGTTCTGGGAACGTCTACTAGCCATCGAAGTACCTCGGTGAGTCATTCTCTCGTGGGCCAGAGGGAAGCAACTAGCGTCAACCTTGTCCCTTCGTGAGAGGCGAACTTCTGCAGTACCTTGTTGACAATCTTGAACGGAGGGAATGCATATAGATCTAGATGAGACCAATCTAGTAGAAAGGCATCTATATGAACTACTGCTGGGTCCGGGATAGGTGAGCAAACTATTGGGAGCCTCTTGGTCATCGAGGTTGCGAAGAGATCTATGGTTGGCTGGCCCCAGGTGGCCCAAAGTCTCTTGCATACATCCTTGTGGAGGGTCCATTCTGTTGGAATTATTTGTCCCTTCCGACTGAGACAATCTGCTATGACATTCAAGTTGCCTTGGATGAACCTCGTTACTAGTGAAAAGTCTAGACCTGTTGACCAGGTGAGGAGGTCCCTTGCGATCTCGTACCATGTCAGAGAGTAGGTCCCTCCTTGCTTGGAGATGTACGTCAAAGCCGTGTGTTGTCTGAGTTCACCTCCACCACTTTGCCTTGAAGGAGAGACCTGAAGCTTTTCCAGGTCAGACGTACTGCCAGTAGCTTCTTGCAGTTGAAATGCATTGTCCTTTGACTCGAGTTCCATAATCCCGAGCATTCCCTACTGTCTAATGTCGCACCCCAGCCTACGTCCGATGCGTCCGAGAAGAGAACGTGGTTGGGAGACTGAACAGTCAGGGGAAGACCCTTTCTAAGGTTGAAAAAGTCCTTTCACCAAGTCAGACCAGACTTTAACTTTCCGGAAATCGGGATCGAGACCGCTTTTAGCGTCTTGTCCTTTTTCCAATGAAAGGCTAGATGGTATAGAAGAGGACGGAGGAGTAGTCTTCCTAGTGACATAAATTGAACCACGGATGACAGAGTCCTTACCAGACTCATCCACAGCCTGACAGGGCAGCGTTCCTTCTTCAGCACCTTCTGGATGGATAGCAGGGCTGGGGGTTGATCGTTTTGTTCAGCAACGTCCTCATCAGAGGGTTCCTCATCCGAAACTGATGAGGAAACGGCAACGGAGTGGGCAACGTCTGACTCGCTGAATCCGGTCGCACTGGTGGATGCGTGACGGAGCCGGACGCAATATCATGGTACTGCTGCACAGTCTGTGAACTGTCAACCATGGGGACGCGAGGAAGTACAGCGTTAACCCGAAACTGTCTAGACTGTCTGGGTTGTACAGTCAACACCCTACCGGGTTGCTGAGGTTGACGCACTGCGTCACAACAAGTCACCTCTGCTGGTTGTTGAACGTCTTCCTAGTGACACACTGAACGTCAACAACCACCTCCGAGCGTAGCTTAACGTCAACGTGCGACTGGTAACCCACACTGGGTCGCATCGGTGGAGGAACCACCTCAACTGGCGGACGCGAGTAGGAAACTTCAGCGTCAACAGGGCGCACAACCAACCGGTAGGAAGGTTCTTGGCCAGAAGGTTCTTCTCCGTAATAAGTCCTCTATCAAGGACACAAGCTTGGACTGCATGTCTTGCAGCAAAGCCCATTAGGGTCTACGGGAGCAGGTGTGGCAACAGACGGGGTTAGCGACTGAAGCGGAACCATTTACCATCCCTGGAAGCCTTGTTATGTGTGACATAATAGTACAGCAAAACTTCAAAGGCTCGACAAAAGTTCATAGGAGGCTAAGCAGCTTAAGGCTCCTCTCCAAATGACAGAGTCCTCAAAGGAATATCAGTAGGAGGGAGAACAGCACTTTCTCATCTACAGGAACCTTGTCCGAGAAAAGCTAGGTTATCTCAGTGAGTGTCTTACTGGTGCATAAGCAGCAGACCAGAAGGCAACGTTATGTAACTTCTTGACAGTCTGTGAACTGTCAAAAAACTGAACTGTCAACCACAACAGGTGCGTGAGGACATACAGCACTGGTGCATTAGCAGCAAACCAGAAGGCAACATTATGTAACTGCCTGACAGTCTGTGAACTGTCAAAAAACTGAACTGTCAACCACAACAGGTGCGTGAGGACATACAGCACTGGTGCATTAGTAGCAGACCAGAAGGCGACGTCATGTAACTGCTTGACAGTCTGAGAGCTGGCAACAACCAAAGCGGAGTGGTGGTGCGTGGTGGGGACTGCCGTGGGTTGCGGAGATTGACGCATCGCGTCAAAACACGGCAGCTTGACTACACCTTCCCACTGCTGATGCGGTAGCTTATGCATGTCAACGGAGGGTGCCGCACGTCGGCTAACGTCAACATGCGTCTGGCAGGGTCGACTGCGCATCGGTGGTGGAGCTCTCCGCAGCCGGAGTGTGGGAGCAGGCAGCCTCAGCGTGAGCTGGGCGCACAACCGTGGCAGGTTGTAGGCTAACGGGTGCAGCGCCAACCTCTCCGCAGCCGGAGTGTGGGAGCAGGCAGCCTCAGCGTGAGCTGGGCGCACAACCGTGGCAGGTTGTAGGCTAACGGGAGCAGTGTCAACCTTCTCCGCACGAAACTCCTGCATAACCGCAGCTAACTGAGTCTGCATAGACTGCAGTAAAGACGACTTAGGGTCTACAAAAGCGGCAACAGACGGAGCTACTGTCCGTTGTGACTGAGGGTCTAAAACAGCGGGTGCGGCAACAGACGGAGTTACTGCCTGTTGCGGTACCACCTTGCCTCTCTTGGGAGGTGTGCAGTCGTCGGATGACTGCAGCGAGTCCGAACTGACCCAGTGGCTACACCTGGGCCGTTGGGCTTGCGCGGAAGGGACCGACTTGCACTTAAAAAGCTGCGAGATGTGGTCCATGGTTTCTTACGAGAAACCTCTTCCGCAGACGAGGAATAAATGGGCTCTCTCGTCTTTGTGTGGGTGGGGCGATCTTGGGTAGATACGCCCGAAACCACGGAGGGAAAACGTCTGTTCGTTGATCAAGGCCTGAGGAACCCATAAGTCGTTCGACATTACTTCTCCCCTGGGCTTGGGAGCTTGTAAGAGGTCCCGGACTAGGTGAACGACTGGCACGAACAGACGAACCCTCGGACGCAACACTGTAACACTTTGCGCATATCACTTTATCACTTTGATTTTCTGTTTTGCACTTATTTCACTGAAATCGAAACTTTTACTGATTTCTACCTGAAACACGCAATCCTATCCTTCATTAAAAGGTAGTAATTGCGAAAACAGTCGTATAATGCAACAGAAAACATATATAAAGATAAAGAATTCAGTGGCTGGGAAAGAGACTAAACACTAGATCAAATAAACTACGTTTACAATCTCTCACCGCACATAGCCTGGGAACAAGAATAAAACCCTAGAAACGTTTTACCTTCTTCCCCTACAGCGACTAGGGAGGAGAGTAAAAACGAGAACAAAGTTACCCGCTTGAACGAAACGTTTATTCTCCTCTCTCTCCCTCCGTCTCTATCTCTCTCTCTCTCTTGATTTCGCACCTGAGAGAAGAGCCCAATTATATATCGTTAAAACATGTTAATTGCTAAAGGTTTTCCAAATAAAAAGTTCCTTTAATTTAGAATTTAAACCATTTAAGCTAAGAAAGAATGAACGAAACGCCAGAATCGATTTACTCTTACTGCAAAGTGAAACCGTGATACACTCTCTCTCTTTCGTAACGATAGAGCGCATGTTGAACGTCCTGAACGTCAACAACTGCGTAGACTAAAAAACTAAACGTTAGTTCATCTTTGAAAACAGTACGAGACTATCAAAGAAATTCTTTCATAAAACAATAAAATTTAAAAAGTATTAAATTCTTTAAAGGTTAAATACGATATAACGGGCTCAATGTTAATTAACTTCGGTTCCAAGTTAGGACCGCCTACTATCAGGAAAGGTCGCATATAAACAAACATAAAAATTTATTTTTATATGTTTATAATAAATGGAAAGTTAATCGAAGAGGCCTATAAAGGCGGAGAGATATAAAATATATAGATCTATAACGTGTTAAGCAAAATTACAAAAAACCTAAACACACTTCCGTCTAAGGGAAGGGTCGGCCATTTAAAAGTGAAAGAGAGTCCATACTCTCTTCGTCACTATAATTAAATCTATCCAAAACGAGTTCAAGTTTTGAAATGAAGATAAAACCCCTGCATAGCAAAAGCTCAAAACTGAAATAGTGTACTTCACCAAATAGTTGTGAAAACAAATCCAGTTAGTAACAGCGTATTTAGTAGGTCTTGCCAGTGGCACGACAGAGAGAAAATTGGTTCTATGTTGACATCGAGTACTTGAGTACCTACTTGACAGATGGCGCTGTTGATGTACACCCCCACCTGTATAGCGATCGTTGGCGTATTCCGCCCGTAGGTTTTTCTGTCGGGCAGCAGAGCTGACAGCTATATGATCATCGGGTAAGTTTAATATTGAAAAAATTGATTCTGTGTTGACATGGAGTACTTGAGTACCTGCTCGACAGATGGCGCAGTTGATGTACACCCCCACCTGTATAGCGATCGCTGGCGTATTTTGTCCTTAGGTTTTTCTGTCGGGCAGCAGAGCTGACAGCTATATGATCACCGGCTAAGTTTAATATTGAAAATACTGTTTTTTACCTTCAAACTTGGGTAGTTCTTCCTTCCCTCAATTTGGTTTCTTATAAAACCATTACGAGCAGCTGCTCCTACAACTGATTTTGAAGCCTGTGTTACTAATTTAATGTGTCTTTCTACCGCCTGGGTATGACAGGGAAAATCTGGGAGAGCAGAGGGCTTCTCTTTGGATTTAATTAGAGACATAATGTCCTCTGATGATACTCTTCTTGTGAGAGGGGGTTCTGTCAGTTGGATGTTCTGCCAATCGATCATCAAATGAAAGGCAGTAGCATGAAATAGTAGCTTCGGTTGTTGGAATTTCCGAATTGTATTTCTATGAACTGGATTCTCTCTTGCTTTAATTATTCTTCTGTAGCCAATCTCACGAATGGCTGGAGATTCATCATGAATCATAGCAATAAGCAGATTTTCGTGATGAGCAAAGAAAGCATTGTTTTGCAAAACTCGGTGGACAATATTTCTGCTTTCATCTGACAAAGAACGAGACTTTGTTATCATTGAGAACAAATGCTTTGCACCATTGCTTGCAGAAGGGTTCATCTTGATACTGAACCATACTGGAACATATACTGCCATGATAAAGTTCACAATCTCAAGCAGCTGTGATGAAGGACTTTCGGTTGAAATGTAGAGACGGAGAATACGACTTGCTGTTGTTAACAATCTGGTAAGATGTATTTTCCCTGGTTTCATGAGTGCCAATTGGCTGGAACATTCACCAGATGCTACCGCTCTGTATAGTTGTAGCAAATATGCTTGATCAGTACTTAATTCTAATGAATCAAGTTCAATGGTTTCACTAGGAATTGGATTGAATTCTATTACAGGTAGTTTTTCACAGTCACTCAGATGTTTGCCAATAGGTCCAGTGAAGCTTGATGGACTAGAAGCTTGACAATCATAATGACTTATCAAGTAACGGAGAGGTATCTCGTTTGCATGTAATAGACATACAAACCAGTGAAGAGGCCTGTTGAGTTTCTCTTCAAGGAGTCTTATAACTCCTCCTCTATGACCTGTGTTTACAGATGTTCCATTGCAGCCTACAGCCACAATGCTACTGGTATCAATATTGTGTGACTGCAGATAATCAATTATTGAAAAAAAAATACAAGAAGCAGATCCTGCTAGTGGAGTTAAGTGACCAATATAAAGTGAACCAGGTTCTTGAAGCAATACTACATGCTCTTCTTGTGCAAACCTAACATACTGCTTTGATTCTACAATTTCTCCTATTTTTGTTGTGTCCTTCCTTCCATCAAAATATATACTTTCAAGTGGTTTCAATAATTTCATGTTTTCTTGGACTTCTGACCTTGCTCTCTTTCTGGCTCTCCGTACTTTATTTCTGTCAACTACCAAGGATGAGTCACATTTATTTACAAGGCCAGCTCCTTCTAACACAGCAGAAGCTATTGTTGCAGCTGCTCTGTCAGACACTCCTGTTTTGTCCGACATCAATGCTAGGCTGTCAAGTGATACTCGCTGCCTTTTTTCTCTCATATCAAGTCTCCTTACTGTGGTTGAACTTGGTTCAAATTCTGATGAACTACTATTATCTGAACTGTCTGTTGAAGCGGAAACTATTGAAAGTGACATATATGACTGATCTAAGTTATCAGTTGTTTCTTTGCTTGTTGAGGGCACCGGTTCAGAATGATGCAGGCGCAATATGTCTGTGCGTTTTCTCTGTGCTTTCTTTTTCATCTTGGCCATTAATAAAGCATCCACAGAGCCAATAACCATCTTTCTAGCATTTCTTTGATCTATCAAGAACTCCCTTTCTTCAAGTAGCACTTTGCTGAGTCTACTACAGGAGCATAACTCAAAATCTTCACATTTACAAGCACTTGCATCAAACAGTTTTTTTTTGCTTGTGTTTGAAAATCTTTAAGTTTTTGCAAGTTTTTCTCACTTTTTCTCACTTCTACTAATTTCTTCATCTTCAAATATTTTGAATGCTAACTTTTTAACATGTCATAGATTCTCTTCTCAGAAACAGTTGGAATTGAGGTTCTTTTCCAAACATTCATCACGTGGGAAACTACACAATCACTAATATCTTTAAATGAAGGTTCTTTGTTTGAAGTTATTTTTAGTTGCCGCCTCACGAAAAGGTAGTGTTTCATCACATCGTGATAAGTAGGAAGATTAAGGTCTTTGAGATCATTAGGCTGCCCAAACACAACACACGCTTGACTGCGGCTATGTTTGTTGGTTTTTCCTTTAACAGCAGACATTGTGATCCTGTAAGTAATAAAAAAACAATATGAATGACCTTTGATTTGTTTCAATAATAATGAGGCAGTAAAATATTTGCAAAACCTACCAGAAAAAAAAGATTTTCACGACACACATCCACTCACTGTGACACACATCCACTCACTGTGACAGTCAGATAGACACTGAATGTTGAGGGAAAACTGAATGGGTAGGGCGGAACTCATCGTTCAGCCACCTCCTCGTGGTGAGTTCTGGATTGTGTTATCTCCTTCAAATAGAATTTGAGAAAACATAAACTAAGAGCTGTACAAGTTAGAATATTCATTATTTAACAAAATAACTGCAATATATGTCATATTACCCTTATTTATGACGATGAGGTCAATTTATCGAAGTCGTCAATTATTGGTATTTCTGGTATTTTTCTAAATTTTCAAGCTATTTGTGGAAGCAGAAGATGACTTCGCCGAAGAAAACACACAAACTATATTGAAGAGTATTTAGATCACTTTCAAATGGAAACTACCGGAACGTGGTTGCATTAAAACTATGTTTTTAGACGATAATGAACCAGAGGCTGTTTTTTCCCACTTGTTATATTTTCAGTGTGTTTGTGCAAGCTGAAGATATTATCTCAGAGCTTTCAGATTTTTCACAAGTTATTTTGATGTCCATTCACAACTTTTCCGCACTACCGCTAAAATCAAATAGAAAAACGTGAAAAAACGATCCACCCTATTGTATATCTAAGGCATGAAAATAATCTTAGGTAGAAATGATAGTTGGGAAAATAGGTGGCGAAACAAGAAATTATTCTTGTAGTCATAAAGTCTACTGCTAACAGGATTACAAATACGATCAGTGCTACTGATATAGAAGAAATTTCCCAAGATCTGTGAAATGCAAGTCCTCAATGGGGTCAATCAGAAATCTATAACAAAATAAGGGGAAACTTCATAGGGAATGATACATTTTCAAATAATTGCTGATATTATGGAGATACTTTAGGAGGATTTTAGAAATAGTTTTTGAAGGAATTCGACTGAAGCAGCAGCTCTTGATAATGTGCAATTTAACTCTTGTGGTCTGTTGAAATATCGTAACATCTAATCTGTTCCGGGTCAAAATGACCTGTCCTATAAGTTCAGACAGATCCTTGGCACACAAAGTACTTTTTTAATTACTCTGCATGTCCAGGGAACACGTCAAGAAAGTTATCATCATTCACACTCAAAATTGTAGTAATTCACCAACATTGTAACACCTAATCTGTTTCAAGTCAAAATGACCAGTCTCATAAATGCCGAGTTGTACACCATACAAAGTAGATAAATGATTACCTCGTATGCCCAGGGTCTACTACGTATAAGTGACTGCCATTCACACCCGACACCTGAACCCTCCCAACCTCCTCCTCCTTTTTTGTCTGCATCTTTACCCACTTTTATGTGGGGTCAATGTTTCTGGCCAGCGTTCTCCATCTACCTCTGTCCCACACTTCATCACCGGTTAATCCCTTTGATCGAAGGTCATCTTTGATACAGGCCATCCACCTTCGCTTTAGTCTCCCTCTCCTTCTTGTTCCCTGTACCTCCATTTCCATCACTCCTCCAAATATATTGTTCATCTCTTCTCATGACATGGCCAATATTACCCACACAAGTTTGTATGTTATCACTGCACTGGGGTAAAATTTTCCCAAAGCTCCCCACACACGCCCAATTGGATGCCTCCATCCATGTGGCTGAGCTCACATGAAACAGATGAGTGCGGGATAGAAATTACCCACAACCGTGTTCTAAGGTCAAGAATTAATAATAGTAGAGACAGTTCAAGTAGTCCTTAAATGATCAGAATTGAACTAAAACATGTATATCTATAAACCAAATTGAGACATGTTAGCAAAACAAGCTAATTAAGTGTACAAAACTATTCGTCTAAAAAGTATAACAGATAGCTATTTTGAATTTTAAATTGGGTTCTTGAATGTTTTTTGTATAAGACGGTTTATAGTTTCTGCATTCTGAACCACCTTAACTAAAGATGTGCCACTACCATACCTCTATTTTTTGTTCAGTGCGAAATTCTATTTAAAATTACCATTTTAAATAAATCACTATTTGAAAACGTCTATTACGTACCTGTGTACCCCCAATAAAAGGGTTATTTTTTGAGTACTGCAGACAACACATATTAGTGATATTAAGCCAATACAGTGAACCCTCGCTACTTCGCGGTTCGACAATCGCGGATTCACCACTTCGCGGGGTTTTCCCATAACCCATATACAGTATATATACATATCGCGGATTTTCCGGAAAATTCGAAAATACCGCGAAATCTGAAGATAACCAAATAAGATATTTTGTTACCTGTAATTCCATTAATACTGTAATTATAGTAATATCTGCTCTTACTGATTGTTCATTGCATTACATATGATATATAATTCAGCACAGAAAGAAATAAAACACGAAAAGAGAATGTGATCATACGATAATTCAGTACGTAGTAAAATTAAATCGAACATGAAACGCAAATCAGATGCAGTCATACCATATTAGAATGGTGTGTACTGTAATGGATGTGCTTCTTTTCCATGAATCTTTTGTATGTATACGTACGTAGTACAGTACTGCATCCAATAATATTCTTTGTTGCAAAAATCACATTTCGAATAAGTACTGTAAGCGTACGAGAGAGAGAGAGAGAGAGAGAGAGAGAGAGAGAGAGAGAGAGAGAGAGAGAGCGTAAAATAGCGTACGTACGTAAATTTTTATTATTATTGTTATTATTATTATTATTGTTGTTGTTGTTAATAAAATTATTATTGTTATTATTATTAATCATTATTATTATTATTATTACTGTACAGTATTATTATCATTATTTATTATTATTACGGTATTGTACTTAATCTACGTACGTTCAGTGTGCGCGGGACATCTTCTATGAGTAACCAACGCACCATAGTACTGTATAAGACGGGTTGTGATTGGTTCAAGCGCTGATAGATGACGAATCAAAACTCAAGTTTTGTTATCTAGCCTGTGATTGGTGTTTTGCCCGCATCTTCTACCCGCAGCATCAAAGTTCTCGCGGGACTGCATCGTTCACTTTCTCTTTCCGCGTATTGCTGAGTAGACGTTCTTAAGTTTGTGAAGTTGAATCTGTGCTGTGTGCGACTGTTTTAAGTTGAACTTTTTGTTGAACTTTCTGTTACAATGGCTCCCAAGCGTTCTGCTTCTAGTAAGGCTGGTAGTGAGCCTAAACGCCACCGAAGAATGATGACGATAGCTGAGAAGGTTACGCTTCTCGACATGTTAAAAGATGGTAGAAGTTACGCGGCCGCCGGCCGCCATTTTGGCATCAACGAATCCACCGTTCGCTACATCAGGAAGGACGAGGCGAACATTAGAAAGACTGCTGCAATCACCTTTAGCAGATCAGCGAAGCGAGTCGTTACAACGCGTAATAAAACGATCGTACGCATGGAAGGTGCTTTAGCTGTGTGGATTGCCGACTGTCGGAAGAACATAGCGTTGGATACGAACACCATCCGAACAAAGGCTTTGAGCTTGTATGAGAATTTTGCGGCAAAGGAACCTCATGACGACGATGGCGACCATGCTGAAGAAGATGATGATGTAGATGATCCTCAACCAGGGACCTCCACTGATTCCCAGCGTCAGAAACAACGTTTTTCCGCCAGCAAAGGATGGTTCGCGAAGTTTCAGAAACGCTTCGCCCTGAAAAGCGTTTCCCTGCATGGGGAGTCTGCTTCCGCTGACACTGCCGCTGCTGAAACTTACGTGAACCAGACTTTCAAGAACATTATCGCTGAAGGTGGATACAAGCCGGAACAAGTGTTTAATATGGATGAAACCGGCTTGTTTTGGAAGAGAATGCCGTCGCGAACTTTCCTGTTCAAAGAGGAAGCCAAAGCCTCTGGCTTTAAGGCATTCAAGGATCGCGTTACCCTCGTGATGTGTGGCAATGCTGCTGGATTTTTGTTAAAGCCGGGGCTTATTTATAAGTCGAAAAATCCTCGCGCTTTGAAAAACAAAAATAAGAATCTCCTTCCCGTGTACTGGATGCATAATCAAAAGGCATGGATTACGAAGATGCTGACCTCCAACTGGTTCCACCAGTGTTTCATCCCGCAAGTCCATGAATATCTCTTAGAGAAGGGCTTGCCATTCAAGATCCTTCTCCTTATGGATAACGCTGGTGGACACGCAACTGACCTGTCGCGTGAGGGCGTTCAGGTTGAGTTCCTGCCACCCAACACCACGTCATTAATTCAACCAATGGACCAGGGGGTTATCAGGGCGTTCAAGGCCCTCTACACGAAGAATACCTTGGCGGACCTCGTTGCGTGTGTGGATGCTGCCCAAGATGACGAGGATGAAGACTTCAACTTGAAGGCGTACTGGCGGCAGTACACCATAGCCACGTGCCTGCAGAATATTCAAAAGGCACTTCAAGAGATGAAACCTGCAACCGTAAATGCGAGCTGGAAGAAGCTGTGTCCCGATATTGTTTACGACGACAAGGGATTTACTCCGTCGGAAATCCAACACTCTGCAATACGGAAATCTGTGCAGTTGGCTGCCATAATTGGGGGTGACGGGTTTGGCGACATGACGACTGAAGACGTCGACGAGTTGTTGGACTGCCATTCCCAGCCCCTAACTGACGCAGACCTCAAAGACCTGACGAAATCGGCAAGTGAGGAAGAGAGTGAGGGTACCCAGGAAGAGACCCAAGAAAATGTAGAAGAAACGGGCTTAACATTAGAACGGCTCGCCAAGTTCTGCAACCATATGAAGGAGGCGAAAGAAATGTTGCAAGAGTGGGACGAGGATATGGTTCGCTCGATGCAATTCTGCAACAAGGTCGATGACATCACGACTCCCTACAGGATGCTCTTGGATCGAAAAAAGAAGCAGCGGCAACAACTTCCGATCACAATGTTTTTTCAGCCTCGCAAAAAAGAGCCAGTTCCTCCTGCTAGTACGCCTTCGGAAGAAATTGAAGAAGTTGAAGAGGTGTCCCAGGAAAAGACACCTCCGTCTGAAGAGACGTAAAATACTATCATTGACTGCACAGTAGAACACATCATCAACTTCATCATCATCATTTCTACTGTGCAGCAAATTCATCGCCATCGTCATTCAAGTTTTTCTGGAACTTCTTTCGTGGTGAGTACAGTAACAATCTTTATTTTTTACTTTAACCTGTTTTATAGTTTAGTACTGTACGTACTGTATGCATTAAGTTAAAGGGAAGGTTTTAAAAGTCTACATGTTGTAACCTATCATATTTTTTTTGTTTAAAATTTACATTTACGTACGTAAAACAATCTCTCTCTCTCTCTCTCTCTCTCTCTCTCTCTCTCTCTCTCTCTCTCTCTCTCTCTCTCTCTCTCTCTCTCTCTCTCTCAAATTGTTTTCCTGCTTTGCTACGTACAAGTACTGTATAATTTATATTTGTAAGGTAACATATTTTGTAAATGCTTTGTACTGTAAATACTGTATGTACTGTATCATTATTTATCACTATCATCATGCGTGTTAAATGCCTTGTTTGT
The DNA here is from genome assembly GCF_036898095.1 of Palaemon carinicauda. Classification (NCBI taxonomy): domain Eukaryota; kingdom Metazoa; phylum Arthropoda; class Malacostraca; order Decapoda; family Palaemonidae; genus Palaemon; species Palaemon carinicauda. Next base: position 10,219,018 of record NC_090755.1, read on the forward strand.
TCTGAGCGTGGTTGTTTACTGAGCGTACACGCCGTCGTTTCAGGCGGCGTCATAAAGAAAAAGATTTCATTTGGAAGTCCTAAGAAAAATACGTAAACTAAAACATTGGTAATAAAAAAATCAACATACAGTACTGTATAATCAATATAATCGATGCAAAAACTAACCATACGTACATATATGTGTACACTAAATGAGTTTGTTTCTTCATTATGATCAGAGATGAACGTAAACAAAACATTGGTTGCCATTTTTTATCGTGCTTTTTAGGTGTTTAGGAAACACATGATATAAAATCGCCTTTAATATTTGTGCCTGTTTTAGTTTAGGGTGCTGTAGTACATGCATTAAGTGTTCTGTACATTACAGGGTGTAAAGGGTGGTTTGTTAACAGTACTACGTACAAGGGAAGGTTTTAAAAGTCCGAATATACATGTTAAATAAATAGGTAAATATGCTGTCACTACTTCGCGGATTTTCACCTATCGCGCCCGCGTCTGGAACCTATCTACCGCGATAAATGAGGGTTCACTGTATATTCTGATTTCAGGGTAACTACTGCACCACCCATTCGTTATGACAGCGGATTCTGGACCTTGAGAATTTTTCCCTATAGTAATGCCTATGCTCGTTGCAACAGATGTGCGAGACGAGAAGTTTAAGAGAAGACTTCTGTATCAGAGTGCAAGTTTTAAAGACCATAAAGGCTATGCACCACTGATATTGAAGGTTACAACAGGAAAGATACGAATATTTCATTGTTACATTTACCGTTGAAAGCTTTCATGATATGTTCCAAGACTTTTGTAATTGTATTTCATCCATGTTTCAATCTATATTATCAGAGACTAGTTTTAATAGTCCTTACCTATACTTTCAATCATTAACTCTAGCATTGTAAACGTTTATATGTAGTAAACCAACAAACTATTTTGAGTGTACATCTCCAGTATATAGATATTTATGCAAATTCTGATTTATCATGTGAGTATATATTTACTTACATACAAAAAAATCTATAAAACAATAAACCAGACAACAATATCAATCAGAAATTCACAAGAATAGCCCATGAGGCAATTGGTGCAAACTATGCCGATGAGGAATCCGCTTCCGCATACGAACATGGATAGCTGTCCCGTAGACTTTATTTTCCGCGTAGCAGACAAAATTTCCGCACTTCGGCAACACTGCTGGCCAGCCCCACAGCAGCAGCAGCAGCAGCAGCAGCCTCCAGCCAGTCAGCCATCAACTCTAACCTAGATGCGGGCCCAGTCACCAGAGTCTTCAGGCCAGTCCTCCAGGACCCGTACCACGGAGTGGAAACCAAAGATGCCACCTGAACAGTTAGCCACCCTTGTCCAGTCTTCTTCACCAACACCACCTTTTACCGTTTCTCTTTCTATTCGGTTCTCTTATCGTTTACTTCCATTTCTTTGTTTCTTTTTTTTTCTTTTTGGTGAGTGGGAGAGGGGACTTTTTTTATTGTTCGTTTTCATTTCTCCTTTTCTTTTCATTTTTTCCTTTTCTATTCCATTTCTTTTTTTGTATCTTTTTTTTCCTTTTTTTGTTTCTTTTTCTCTTTTTCGTTTCTTTTTCTTTTGTTTATTTTCATTTTTTGGAGGGGGGGGTTTCATTGCCCTTTTCTTTTTTGGAGGGGGGAGTGGGGGAGGGGAGTTTTTTTTTTTTCTGTTGTCCTTTATCCCCCCCCCCCCGTTTCGTTTTCGTTCCTCTTTAACTTTATTTCAAGGTTAAAAAGAAAAATAAGTGTTTTGAAATAAGATAAAAATTTATTAACATGAAAACAGAAAACAAGAAATATGTACAAGTATCACAGTCCAACTATTTACAAATCTTTAGAAGTCTCTCAATGGCTGACTGCCTAGTCTCTCACTCAAGTGTCCTTACTGGTGCTGGTACCACTGCCTGAGGATACCCGTAGCACTGGTGATGTGTCGAGTTCCTTGGAGGTGAAGAGGGTTGAGGGTGAAATGCCCTCTAGGCTGCTGTCGACGGACCCCAGTGTCAGGGCCGGGCAGCTGAGTGGTGTCATAGGTGTCTTGAAGGCGGCTGACAGCGACGACACTGAAGGTGTTGGTGAAGGAGCCTGGACAAGGGTGGCTGACGGTGCAGGTGGCATCCTTGGTTCCCACTCCGTGGTACGGGTCCAGGAGGACTGGCCTGAAGACTGTGGTGACTGGGGCGGCATCCAGGTTAGAGGTGATGGCTGACTGGCTGGAGGTTGCTGCTGCTGCTGCTGCTGCTCTGGCAGTGCCTGCAAGGTGGCTGGTTGAGGTTGATGCCAGAACTGCTGCTGAGGGGGCTGGAAGGTTGCTGCTGCTGTGGAGCTGGCAAGGTCATGGGTGATTGTTGCTGTGGCTGCTGGAAGAGCTGACGCCGCTGCTTGTGGCGGTGGACAAGATTGAGGCAGTCTATCTGGAATTCATGCCAGGAGTCCTCAGGGATGCCCTGCATGTGCCCTTCCAGCAGGCCCGCAAAATTGTGCACGATCTTCTGTTGGCCGGTGTAGGAGTGGCTGGCCCCCAAGGAATCTACTTTGGAGAGGATCTGAAACATACAAACATTGTAACAATTTAGTATGTACCACATTTCAATGCAACATATTACACATGTCATGTCAAGAGCAATGGATCAAACTGGAACACAATCTGCATGTAGACATTGGGATTCTCACCTGCTTCACTGCATCACTGAGGTCGCTCTGGGTCACCCTGGTGTCGGCGGTTGTGGTGGCTGTCTCTGTTGTTGGTGGCCTGGACCACTTCTCCTTACCCTTGCCCTTCCCGGTGGTAGAAGATGCTTGGCTCTGGGAACCTGTGGACCTCACTTCATCGTCGTCATCGTCACTGATAGTAACTGCAGCTGACTCTGGGACAGCAAACTGCTCACTGGGGACTGTCTCTCCCCGGACGATGTGTTGCGTCAGGAAACTCCAGGTCTCCATGATCTGGTCAGCACGAGCACTCCTCTGTGACTGGCCAGCTCCACTCTTCTTCTCCTTCTTCATAATCTTCCCCACCCTGGTTCTCATGTTCTCGTAGTGCTTCTTGCATTGGGGACCAATGGCAGGAGGCTCCAGCAGCTCTCCGACTCTGTCCCACCAGCTGTTCTTGGCCGCCACGTTGAGAAACTCCTTGTGCTTCTTGTCATACAGCTGGGGGATCTCTTTCACGAGCTCGGCCAACCTCAACTCGGTCTCTTCTGTCCAAGGGTACTCAGGGATTTCTTTCTTGGACACCCGGACCCGCTTCTTCTGCTGTCTGGTAGCCTCGTCCTCACTCGATGGCTGTCTCTGGCTTTCGAGTGGATATTGCTGTGTCTCTGGGGAACCTGTGGACCTCACTTCATCGTCGTCATCGTCACTGATAGTCACTGCAGCTGACTCTGGGACAGCAAACTGCTTACTGGGGACTGTCTCTCCCCGGACGATGTGTTGCGTCAGGAAACTCCAGGTCTCCATGATCTGGTCAGCACGAGCACTCCTCTGTGACTGGCCAGCTCCACTCTTCTTCTCCTTCTTCATAATCTTCCCCACCCTGGTTCTCATGTTCTCATAGTGCTTCTTGCATTGGGGACCAATGGCAGGAGGCTCCAGCAGCTCTCCGACTCTGTCCCACCAGCTGTTCTTGGCCGCCACGTTGAGAAACTCCTTCTGCCTCTTGTCATACAGCTGGGGGATCTCTTTCACAAGCTCGGCCAACCTCAACTCGGTCTCTTCTGTCCAGCGGTACTCAGGGATTTCTTTCTTGGACACCCGGACCCGCTTCTTCTGCTGTCTGGTAGCCTCGTCCTCACTCAATGGCTGTCTCTGGCTTTCGAGTGGATCCTGCTGTGTCTCTGGGGTAACATCGACACTTGATATGGATGACTGAGGGGAATGATCTCTCTCAGCGGTCTCTGCCTCTGGCCTGTCGGCTTCTGGCCTTCTCTGCTTTGCTCTTCCTCGTGTCTGCTTTGTTTTAGGCATGTTGTCTCTGTGATATAAGTTGTCTCTTCGCTGGCGATCTCTGGAATGGTGAGCAGTGTCCGGTGTTAAAAGATACTCCTAAACTAGGCCTCCAACCTACCAACTAATCAACATTCCATTCATTTTGAGGGCAAGGGCATAAATAAACCAAAGCTCTGAAATTGAATGTTACTGTGCTATATTTTGCATAAAATTTTGAAAGATTCTTGCCCCTATTAGCAATGAATTTACTTCTTAAACTCACATGTGCAATGTTATTGTGCACAGGCGGTTCTATATTTGAATAGTCACATCCATTCTCCTTCGGGTCAGATATGACCCATGTTTACATTTAGACAGTTCTTCGCCATACATAGTGATATTGCTATTGTATGTGGAAGTGACTGTCCTTCAGACTCCTCACCTATCCCACCCATCCTCCCTACCATTATAAAGGTTAGTCTCTATTTGAAGCTTTTTATGCACATGTATTGCATTTGTATGTTACTGTGCCATGTTGTTTGCAAGCATGTTTTCGGCATTGGCTACATACAGTTGAGACCTTATTGTCTCCTTGCAAAGGTAGCAACGTCGTCTCTTTGATGGTTGTGACTGGTCTGGAGCTGTAGTAGTATTTAGATCAGTTCTTGCTGCTTCACAAACACGTTTAGCATTGGGAGTCCTCGGTAACGTAGGTCGCACTGCCAAATGGGACTGAACTAAGCTTAATCCAAGCTCTTGCAAAAATAACCTTCGTTTAAAGCTAACACCTTTATTCCAATCTGGATCAACTTGCATCCACAATACAAAGGCATTGTAAGCTGAAATGTCAATTATGATATCAAACAAGGCCATTGGCCATCTCACTGTTTGGCGTTTTGATCGATAAGTTGCCACAAGCTTATCAAGAGTGTCCACACCCCCTTTTGTCTCATTATAAAACTCAATAATGTTTGGTTTCTTATCTTCTTTCTCACTAAATGTTATGGAATCATGCATACCTTTCCTGGGGCAATATAAAATAAGGACATTATCCTCATAGTATCCTTTAATGGTGGAATATACTGTGCGATTTTTTGGATTTACAAATTCAGCAGGAAGTTCTTTCCTATTTCTACGAACAGTTCCTACTATAGTCTGACCTCGACAACTTAACTCTTTAGCTAAGGGCACACTGCAAAAGAAATTATCACATGTTATGTTCTTTCCTTTCAAGTCATCAGTCAGCTGTAGTACCACATGCTTTCCTTGTTCTCGTTCAGCTGCTTCACCATGTTTTTGACCAAGGTACACTTCTGCATTCCATAGATAACTTGTTTCAGAGTCACAAGCAGCCCAGACTTTTTTCCAATACCTATCTGGCTTAGAAGGTATGTATTGACGAAATGGACATCTCCCTCTGAATGGAACAAGCATTACATCAATTGTGATGGTTGATGATACATTGAACATAAGTGGAAGCCTTTCAACCCACTTATCCCAAATATCTCTTATAGCTGCCAGCTTGTCATAACGTCTTCTTGGGTTTCGAGTTGTTTTATCATCAAAACGAACATACTTTGAAATTTGTAAGAAGCTTTTTAGAGACATTGTTGCTCTAAATATTGGCCGATCATAAGAGTCATCCCACAAACTTCCAAGGGACTCGTGACGAGATTTATACAGGCCAGCTAAGATACGCAACCAATAAAAAGCCTTCAATTCATTCATATTGCAAACATCTCTTCCAGTCACTTTATTTGCATCCTTATTTGTCATTTCAAGAATTATTTTGAAAATGTCTTCAGTTATGAAAAGGTTAAAGGCAGATACTACATCATTAGTGATTCTCGAGGCTGCTTACCGGGTAATCCCAGGTGTTTGAGAGATTACATTCCTAGCACATCGTATACCAGCTGAGGAGCATTGTCCATCTCTCTCCCCATGCCATATTATATCTCCATTTTTGGAAACAAATATTTCATGATCAAGGTCTTGAGTGGCATTATTGTTTAGTGATGATGAATTATCTTGGTCACCATCATTTTCAGAATATTCAGAATCACTACTATGATCTCTATTTAAAGTAACATTATCACTTTCACTATCCTCAATGTCTGAATTGAAATCATCACTTTCTTCATCTTGGCAGTAAAATCTACCCACAGAAAAGCTACTCCTCTGGAGAGAGAAAAAAAAAAAAAAAAAAAAAAAAAAAAAAAAAAAAAAAAAAAAAAAAAAAAAACAACCTGATTTAGACATGGGTTGTTCTTGTAGTGCGAGAACAACCCGTGAAACATACTACTCAGCCATAGCAAGAAGAAATCGCCAGAGTAAATTACTAGTGTTTCCTTCACTTTCACACTGATATGTAAACAAGAGAAGTGACTTTATCAAAAATAAAGTAAACGAACACAATGCAATCAAAGAAAACGTGGAACAAAAACGGATTAGGAGAACTAAAGTAAATTCAGGGGCCTTTTACTATTACTATTATTATCATTATTGCAATCTTTTAACCCTTATACTACGGACTTATAAATTTTAGCCTAAAGTAAATACGTACATAAAATACTGCCGCCATCACTAATTCTCGATATTTGGGTTTGATCTCAATTCCAGAAAAGTAGAACTGCTCTAAACTAAATGAAGTTATATATCAATAGAAAGCTATTGCTTAGAATTTTCTGATACATTGTCATAAATTATCCTAAATCAAAACAATATGATGACATAAAAGGCTGAAAGTGAAATAGATGTAGAAAAAAATTTCAATTTTTCTTTAAAACTAACTTTGAATGACTATGAAATGGCTTTATAGTTATTTTTAGTAGTGTTACAGGTATCAAATGATAAGGTAAATAAAACCCTTCCAGTTGATGCCTAGTAATTCAATTTATTGTGGAAAACTGTGAAGCACTCAGGGCAAATTCCCCCATCACATTTTGGACAAAAATAGCCTGTGCGGACCCTTTTAGGGTGACCTGCTATACAGTTCCTTTTCTTTCCCACTGGGAGTTTTACAATTTTATGACCATGGGAGGGACTCCTTATTCGATCTGGTGGGAGTGAAGCTGCATGTATCTGTTCAAGAGTGCGTCTTTTCCTGACGATTTTTACCGGCTCATAGTTCTGAACAAGTGACTCAACTAAGGAGACCATGAACTTATATCTATCTAAGAGATGGCTTCTTGATGTATTAGCAGCATACAGTATACAGCTGTTGAGGACAGCAGTCCCAATCAGTGAAAAGCTTCCCTTATTAGTCCATTTCAGTGTCTTACGTTCAGATAGGAACGAGTACAACTTTGTGTCTTTCATGTCTACACCACCCATGACATGATTGTAGTCATCAACAATATGTGGAACAATTTTGACAGGTTTTCCTGTTCTGTTCACAGTTTTATAGCCTGCTTTTGAGAAAGTAGATAAAAGAACAGGTGTTTTCTTGCCATCCTTGTAAGTCACACATAACAAAGGACCCTTTCTACGCTCTGAAATCTCTTTATTTTTTAATTTTTTCTTTACAGCATCCATAGGCAATCCTTTACGGTTAGTGCGAACTGTTCCAGTTGCTGTTGTGCCATTTTGCCAAAGATCTTGAAATAGCTTAGGTGAAGAAAAGTAATCATCAAGACCTAGGTGATGACGACGATGAAATAACCCTGCTTTCTCAAGAAGCCCCATAACAAGGTCATATGTGGCTTCATTATCACTTACTCGCATACCAGCTGTTCCCCTATATACTTCAAAAGCATAAGTATAGCCAGTTCTTGCCTCGCATAAAGACCAAACCTTTGTCCCAAACCTAGCATGATGCTTATTTGGCATATAATGTCGCAAATGAGGGGTCTTACCTCTAAGGCCAATAATACTTTCATCAATGAATATTTTTTGTTCAGGGTAATAATGACTTTTGAAAGTTCTCTGGAAGTGATCAATAACTGGTTGTATTTTATACAATTTATATGCTGGGTGATCTGGTGGTGGCATTTTTGAATTGTCTGCAAAATGCAGAAACTTGAGTAAAACTTCAAACCTCTCTCTGTTGAAGTGGTTAGGGAACCACGGTGTTGCCTGGCTTGGATTTGTACAATCCCAGTAAGACCTCAGGGTTGGTTTCTTGATAAGCCCCATATTCAAAATAACTCCTAAGAAAGCAAATATTTCATTCACAAATGTTTGACCTTGTTTGATCCATAAGTTGACCATAGACCTTTTCTTTTGTTGAAGATACTCAGTATGGGACTGGATCCACTGACTTGCATACAGATTAGTTTCATCAACAATTTTCTGAATAAAACTATCTGTAATAAAGAGCTTCAGGTATTCTATTGGTTGGGCATCGTGTTTTGGGGGATGGATTGGTCCACAATCGCCTGTGAATCTTACAGGTGGTGGTCCAACTTCATTGTCTAATACCTTCATCCAGACTCCTTCATCACTTCTATCACCATCGGGATTATCATCACTTTCATCAACTGATACATCATCCTTCTCACTTTCATCATCAGTAGCAATATCTTCCTCACTAGTATCACAGCCATCATAATTGCTATCATCATCATCATCATCAGTCTCTGACTGAGTAAAACTCCTATCATTCTCATCCTCCATAATAATCAGTTGTGATAATCTGGAAAGGTGCCCTTATGAAAAGTACTATTATATATATATATATATATATATATATATATATATATATATATATATATATATATATATATATATATATATATATATATATGTATACAAGATTGCAAATGCATTATCAACAGTTTTTACGTGATAAAAAAAATTAACATCTTTTATCCTCGGGTCTTTTTTGACCCGCATTCATTTTAATGTAAAATTATAGATAATTTTGACCAAAATTCTTTTGATATGATTAATAATGATGCTGATTAGAGTAATATTAACCCTTATACTCAGTGAGGCCACAATCGTGGCTTTACCGCTAGACCCCGTGAGGCCACGATCGTGGCTAGCTAAACCTTTCAACAGAGGATTAGCGAGCCACGATCGTGGCCACACTGAGTATAAGGGTTAATATTACTCTAATCAGCATCATTATTAATCATATCAAAAGAATTTTGGTCAAAATTATCTATAATTTTGCATTAAAATGAATGCGGGTCAAAAGACCCGAGGATAAAAGATGTTACTTTTTTTATCACGTAAAAACTGTTGATATTGCATTTGCAATATTTATTCCCGCTAATAACCTCACAAATTTAGGAAAAGTCATGAAATACTAACCCTTTACAGTGCACATTAAAAGAGTTCAGGTATGTTCAATTAAATTAGCTTCGGGTAAGAAAAAGACCCCAAGGAGACTGCAAAAGTTAAGGGTATAAAAACAAATATAACAAAAAGTAGGAACGGGTCATTTGACCTGAACAGATTAGATGTTACTTTTTTGCTGATCAACCTTGTTTTCAGGGAGGAAAAAAAAAAAAAAAAAAGAGTGCAGGAAGATTAAGGTATTAATTCTGTGGTCATAAAAAAAGGGAAAATTAATTGATGGACCCATAAAAATCTTGAAAATAAATTCCAATAAACAGTAACTTAAAACTATCAACAAAGTGTAAACTTAATAAATTTCTATGCAGAATTAATGACTATAAAGTATGAACCTTTAAATGGGTTCACCTATACACCTGGCAATGTTCATGTGATTGGCATAGCTGTGTAACAATGTGGTTAATACATAGATGCAGGGGCACATAAAGGTTTCTGTCACCGAGTGTGCTGGACAGAAATTTATACTGGGTATTCATTCATATTGATAGCTGGAAAATAAAGCAACTTGTGTAAATACGAAATAATGAATGTTTTCATTTTGATTATATTACATATATTATCAAAGTAAATTAAACAACTGTATCATTTATCTAAAACAAATCACAAGCAAATTGTAAATTCAGTAATACACACAACAAGAAGTCAATCAAAATGCACCTCTCACAACACTGACTGTAGACACAGTAGATCATAAAATGTCAGGTGAACCCAATCTCTTTTTAGGATTAATTAATACAATTTTGATTTTATAATAAAGACTGTACTATATTATAATTCTTGCAAGTGTTATCATTATGCTCAATTAGTGAAAGGCCCTTTATACCTTCTAGCTTACTAAACATCTCGGTAGAAAAATTGGACGCAAGCAGTGTGCGTTCATCAACATGCACACCTAAGGCCTATGTTTTGAACAGTCTCCCCTCACACTCCACTGTAGGTGCTATGCCACATTATACAATAATTATTGGGTGTGCAGTGCTTCTACAAAACACTCATAATCCTTTTATAAACTATTGCTTGTAACAGTTAAAAACAATAAGATGTTATTTCCCATATACTGCTGAATTTATTTAGAACTGACTTGCATTTCTCTCTCTGGCTGAAGCACACCCTGAATATATGCCCCTGCATAGATGTATTGTACGTAAGTTTATGTACATAACTACTGTAAAAGACTTATATCACATATTGCAAACTTGAAAAGGAATTTGAATTTTTCAGAGAATACAAACAAGATATTTACATGTACTGTAAACTCCATTTGGTATAAGATGAATTTGCTCACAAATAATGACAAATTTGGAAATAATTTGTATTTTACCTAATTATAGAAACCTGGAGCTCTTTACAGTGGAGACATATTTTGGCGATGGTTGAAACTAGCCGTAAGACTTTTAAGAGAGATGTAACTACCCACCACAAGTTAGCGAAGGGGGAGTGGGGGGGTTGACCGGCCACCCCCCTCACAACCACATTAGTAACAGTAAGTCCCTTTGCAATTGTAGGCAGGCCCTCTTGGGGGTTAGGCGATGGCGGGAGGTTTGTATAGTTTGAAATAATAAAAGTTATTTCCAAATTTGTCAATTGTTCCGGCACTATACACAAACCGTTCTGCTCTTTATAAGGGAGGCTCACTCTTAAGAGGGTGGAAGTCCAAAACCAACTGGTTGTTTAGAGGGACCCTGTTAGCCCGCTAACTTTGAGAGTTAACTGCTTGAGCAGTTTGTGTGGTGTTAGTACTAAGCACTGAGACTTGACCAGGTAAACGCAATATTGGAGCTACATTCCACATTTAACCAAGACATTGCCTGATTCCACCATGCAAGGAGATCGGGGACATAGCTTAACCCTTGCGGTCTGTTAAAATTTTGGTAACATCTAATCTGTTCCGGGTCAAAATGACCCGTCTTATAAATTCTGACAGTTCTTTGCCATACAAAGTACTTTTTAAAATTATTTTGCATGTCCAGGGTACACTGCAAAATTTTTATTATCATTTAGGCTCCAAATCTACCTCTACCAGCCAATTACTTTATTGAAAAAAAGGTATCAGTTGAAATTATTGCAGATGAATATTGACACCACGGATTTACATCTAATTTTTGGGAAGATTGCTGTTACATTGCTAAAAATTTTTGCACATATAACAATACCCTCTTATTGCATAACTTTTCCAAGATTTAGAATGGCCAGTGTTTATAGAGAGCTTACAATTTTAGCAATTCACCCGTTTTGTAACATCTAATCTGTTCCGGGTCAAAATGACCCGTCTCATAAATTCTGACAGTTCTCCGCCATACAAAGTATATAATTGATTACCTTGTATGCCCAGGGTCTACTACATGGAAGTGACTGTCATTTAGACCCCACACCTAACCCTCCCAACCACCCTACCTTACTAAAGATTAGGAATTAGTTGCATTTCTTGCACTTGAACATTACAACAGCATGCTGCTTACATGTAGTTTTTTGGCAGACAGAACATATTGTGGTTACTTTGTTGTCATTTTTACACATACGACAACGCTGTCTCTTTGCAGCTCTTTCTTGAGATTGAGAATTATTATATTCTATAGATGGTCTTGCAGCTTCAGCAACTCGTCGGGCATTTGGCGTCCTAGGCAACAATACCCTTGAAGACAATACAGGTTGGACTAAGGCCAATCCAAGTTCATGAAGGAAAATTCTTCTCTTGAAGGTATCTTTTGCTCTCCAGTTAGGTTGCACTAGATTCCAAAGGACAAAAGCATTGTAGGCAGACACATCCATTATGTTATCAAACAAGGCCATAGGCCACCTCTTTGTCTGACGCTTTGACCTATAAGTTGCAACAAGTTTGTCTAAATTATCAACTCCTCCTTTAGTTGAATTGTAAAATTCAATTATGTCAAGTTTCTTTTCTTCTTTATCACTACAAGTGACACTATCATGCATGTTACTCAACAATACTACAGTTTTTCCTTTTCTGGGACAATATGAAATAATTATATTTTCTTCGTAGTAACCTTCAAGGGTAGTATATCTGGTCATTCCTTTAGGGTTACAGAATTCTACTGGGAGTTCTTTTCGATTTTTTCTGATAGTTCCAACAATTGTTTGCTTGCGCTTTTTCAGTTCCTTAGCTAAATCTAAGCTACAGAAAAAGTTGTCACAAGTTACATTTCTACCTTTAAGCCCTTCTGTAAGTTGCAGAACAATACGTTTACCTTGCTCACGTTCTGCAGATTCATCTTTACGCCCAGTGTAAACATCAGCATTCCAAAGATAACTATTCTCTGCATCACATGCTGCCCAAATCTTTATCCCATATCTATCAGGTTTTGATGGAATATACTGCCTAAATGGACACTTTCCTCTAAAAGGAACCAGTTGCTCATCTACGGTAACAGTTGATGATATGTTATACATCAGAGGGAGTCTCTCGACCCAAATGTTCCAAACATCTCTAATAGGAGCAAGTTTGTCTGTGGATCTCCTTCGAGCTCTGGTTTCTTTATCATCAAATCTAATAAATCTAGAATATTTCATGAAGGTTTCAAGAGACATCGTAGCTCGAAATATAGGACGTCCATATGTGTCATCCCAAAGACTCCTAAGAGACTCTCCATGAGATTTATAAATTCCTGCTAAAAGACGTAATCCATAAAATGCTCTCAGGTTTTCTAGGCTAATAATATCTCCTGAACCCAAGACACGATTAGCTTCTTTGTTTGTCATTTTCAAAATAATATTGAATAATTTTGGAGTTATGAATAATTCAAATGCAGACAGTATATCTGATATTCTTGAAGCTGCATAACGAGTGATACCAGGAGTTTGATCAATGATATTTCTTGCACACTTCTTTCCTGATGACCTGTTTGCTTTTTCTGAAGACCATACAATATTTCCCTTTTTGGATGTGAAATTTACAGAGGAAGGTGGCTGTTCTTCATCATTACAGTCAGTATCAATGGATGTGGAATTTGAGCTGGTAGATGTTTGATCATAAGGTTCATTGCCATTATCCATACCGGTATTTCCCTTTCTGGTCGAAGAATTTGGACCGGGAGACTGCTGTTCTTCAGCTTCACCTTCATAGTCAGAGTCACTGAGATCATCATGAACTGAAAGATGGTAATTTTCACCATCATCACTTTCTGAAGATATACAATCACTTTCTTCACCGGATTCATGACCATAAAACTTGTTTACAGGAAAAGCTGTACTCTTTCTGGAACACAAACAAAGAAAACTGCTTGTGTTAGTGTCCAAAACATGTGACCTATACTCTTGGTAATAATTTTCATAGTATTATATTATAGTTAGCATTTTTCTAACCAATATTTCCTCTGAATCATTATAAATCAAAGACAAAAGACAACAATCTTACAATGATGTAAAGACATACTTATCCAGGGTTGATGAATTTTACTAGGAAAAATTTTATGGAAGTTCTCTCACTTTTTTATCTATACCTTGTAAACAAAGATCAATTTTCTATGAATACAATAAGTAAAGAAATTGTATATACTGTATTTGAAAGGGTAACTTCAATAATCATACCATCTTTGATACAGATAGCGAATAACTGTGAAAAAATACAGCAAAAAGTAGGTACGGGTCATTTTGACCTGAACAGATTAGATGTTACTTTTTTTGCTGCTCAGTAACTACTTGGAAAATTTTACCAGGCTTAGGCAACACAATAATCTCTTAAAGTCAGGAGAATTCAAGGAGTATGAAGCTTCAATCTCTAAAAACAAGAGAGATATGGTAATGTAAAATTGTTTTCGGGTCAAAAAGACCCCTAACAGTGCAGAAGGGCTAAATAATCTCACCAACCATTCAAGTACAGTCACAACCCCTTCCTTCAACATCTCAGCTCTCACACTATCCATACCAGATGCTTTTCCTACTCTCGTTTCATCTTGTGCTCTCCTCACTTCCTCTCTTGTAATCTCTCTCTCATTCTCATCTCCCATCACCAGCACCTCAACACCTGCAACAGCAATTATATCTGCCTCCCTATTATCCTCAACATTCAGCAAACTTTCAAAATATTCCTCCCACCTTTTCCTTGACTCCTCTCCTTTTAACAACCTTCCATTTCCATATTTCACTGCCTCTTCAATTCTTGAACCAGCCTTCCTTACTCTCTTCACTTCTTTTCCAAACTTCTTCTTATTCTCTTCATATGAATGACCCAATCCCTGACCCCACCTCAGGTCAGCTGCCCTCTTTGCCTCACTTACCTTGCGCTTTACTTCCACATTTCTCTCTCTATATCTTTCATACTTCTCTACACTATTACTCTGCAGCTATTCTTCAAAAGCCCTCTTTTTCTCTTCCACTTTTACCTTCACTCCTTCATTCCAACATTCACAGCCCTTCCTCATACTGCCTCCAACAAACTTCTTGCCACACACATCACTTGCAATCCCCCCAAAATTTTCTTTTACTGTGTATATATATATATATATATATATATATATATATATATATATATATATATATATACAGGTATTGCTCGACTTACGACCTATGCGACATACGACTATTCGACTTTACGACCATTTTTTCAGGGTGATGACGTCACAAGTTTATCGGAAATAGGACGAATATTTCCTTGAAAATAATCTATTTTCATGTATACATATAAACTGATTTATCTTGGTAAACTATTATTTTCTTTTATTGTTAATATTCAGTATTTATTTTCAGTTAAAAATACGTTAAGAAAAGTTTTAATATCTGTCGAGTTCATATTATATATCTGGTGACGTCACATCATCAGCGGAAAGCAACCGGGCAATACAGTGATTTCCTTCCAATAGGCTAACGATTAATATTAGTATTTACATTATCGAAATATTAAATAACGATACAAAGTATTTTGAGGGTCTGTATCGGTTGTCATGAGTACTACATAGCGTAAATTTGATTGTACGCTACTTTTTTAATCTCTGATAATGGATCGATGTTTATCTAAAGAAAATATACTATTAGGGCAAATATTTTCTTGAAAATAATATATTTCCTTTTACATTATAAAAATAAAATACTTTTGTTTGTTAAGTTAGTATTTTCTTTTCATATCTTGCGAGAAACAAAGAAAATGAATTTACATATTTTGCAAGTCATTCTTTGTAGAGATTACTGTATGTCACGTGACTTGTGACGTCATGTATCTGGCGGAAGCGCGCTAACAAACCGAATGATTTCCTTTCATTGTTACAGAGTAATCTTATTACAGCATTCCCATCATCGAAACACCCAGTAACGATATCAAGTGTTTTAGTGATCTGTATCATTAGTTATAAGATCAGTACAACTTACCGTAAATTTAAGAAAAAAAGTCTGATGACGTCATATTTCTGGCGGAAGACGAGAGGCAAATCAAGTGATTTCCTTCCGATGCGCTACTATTCCCATAATCAAACATCGAATAATGATATATAGAATTTTTTAATAATTTTCAAAAAAAAAAATATGAAGATACAACTGAATTAAAAACAAAAATGCACACAGAGAGAGAGAGAGAGAGAGAGAGAGAGAGAGAGAGAGAGAGAGAGAGAGAGAGAGAGAGAGAGAGAGAGAGAGAGAGAGCGCGCGCATTCCTTTTATAAATAATACAGTAATAAGGTCTATAAACGAACTGTATGGAAAATGTGATACCCGATAACATTGGCGCTGATGTAATATTCATTGTGAAGAAATTTAGAATGTCAAGAAAATTATATAAATCAGTGTTATTCGCACTATATGTATGTGCTCATAATAGTAATACAGCAGCGTGACCTTAAGATCAGCTGATGCCAACCGAAAGTAAATTAAAAGTATTTGTTGATTATTGGTATGCTCAAGAAATTGAAAAATAAAATATAAACGTTCTTTAATAAACCACAATTAAACACAGTAATGTCTAATGAAATATAAAGGCTTAATATTGAACTAGAATACTGTAAGAAGCTTTAAAAATGAACTACCCGTATGCGATTGCGAGAGCGAGCACACACACACACACACAAAGAGCTACAACGATTTTGCATTATACCTAATTAGACAAACTGTATGGAAACTGATTTCCTGTAACATATTGGCGTTGATGTAATATTCATCATGAAGATATTTCTAATAAGTTAAGAAATGATAAAAAAAATATGCCATACGTATGTACGCCATATTTTGATACGGTAGGTAGCGGCACTTTCAGATCAGCTGATCATAACCAAAGGTAAACAAAATTTCAGTACTCGATTGTAAAATGCTTCCAAAATTGATGAATAGAATACAATAATGCAATTATAGAGCATATGATATCCTATGAAACAAGAAAATGGAATAATGATACAGTAAGAAAATATTGACAAAATATGATCCAGATGATTGCCGAATCATAACGTATCAAAATAAATCTACAGAAACTTCACTTTTCTAGTTCGACATACGGCCAACTCGACTTAGGACTCATCTCTCGGTCCCTATCTCAGTCGTAAGTCGAGCAATACCCGTGTATATATATATATATATATATATATATATATATATATATATATATATATATATACAGTATATATATATATATATATATATATATATATATATATATATATATATATATATATATATATATATACACACACAGGTATTGCTCGACTTACGACCGAGATTGGGACAGAGAAACGAGTCGTAAGTCGAGTTCGCCGTATGTCGAACTAGAAAAGTGAAGTTTCCGTAGATTTATTATGATGCGTTATAATTCGGCAATCGTCTCGATCATATTTTTATCAATATTTTATTACTGTCTATCATTATTTCATTTTCTTCTTTGAAAGGATATCTTATGCTCTATTAATGCATTTTTTGTATTCTACTCTTAAATTTTGGAAGCATTTTACCAGTCAAGAATTGCTTAAAATTTTGTTTATCTTTGGTCATGATCAGCTGATCTGAAAGTGCCGCTACCTACCGTATCAAAATATGGCGTACATGCGAATGGCATTTTTTTTATTTCTTAACATACTGTATTAGAAATATCTTCATGATGAATATTACATCAGCGCCAATATGTTACATAAAATCAGTTTCCCTACAGTTCTTATTATTAGGTATGCGAAATCGTTGTAGCTCTTTGTGTGTGTGTGTGTGTGTGCTAGCTCTGTCAATCGCATACGGGTAGTTAATTTCTAAAGCTTCATAAAGTATTCAATTTTTCGTTCAATATTAAGCCTTCATATTTCATTAAACATAATTGTTTAATTGTGGTTTATTAAAGCACGTTCATATTTTTTTTTTTTTAATTTCTTGAACATTTCAATAATCAACAATTACTTTTGATTTACTTTCGGTTGGGAAATCAGCTGATCTCAAGGTGACGCTGCAGTATTACGATTATGCGCACATTTAGTACGAATAACACTGATTTATATAATTTTCTTGTCATTCGAAATCTCTTCATAATGAATATTACAACAGCGCCAATGTGTTATAGGGTATCACATTTTCCATTCAGTTCGTTGATAGACCTTATCATTATTTATAAAAGGAATACACCTCTCTCTCTCTCTCTCTCTCTCTCTCTCTCTCTCTCTCTCTCTCTCTCTCTCTCTCTCTCTCTCTCTCTCTCTCTCTCTCTCTCTCTCTCTCTCTCTCGTATTTTGATTTTTAATGCAGTTAAATCTTCATATTTCTTTGAAAATTCTTTACATCCTTATTCGATGTTTCGGTTCACATGGGAATAGGAACACATTGGAATAAAATCACTTGATTTGCCTCAAGCCTTCCACCAGAAATATGACGTCATCAGACTTTTTTTTTTCTTAACTTTATGGTAAG
The DNA here is from genome assembly GCF_036898095.1 of Palaemon carinicauda. Taxonomy (NCBI): domain Eukaryota; kingdom Metazoa; phylum Arthropoda; class Malacostraca; order Decapoda; family Palaemonidae; genus Palaemon; species Palaemon carinicauda. The sequence goes on from NC_090755.1 coordinate 10,237,085, forward strand.
TTGTACTAATCTCATAACTAATGATACAGTCCACTAAAACATTTGATGTCGTTACTCGGTGTTTCGATGATGGGAATGCTGTAATAAGATTACTCGGCAACATAATGAAAGGAAATCATTCGGTTTGTCAGCGCGCTTCCGCCAAATACATGACGTCACAAGACACGTGACAAACTCTACAAAGAATGACTTGCAAAATATGTAAATACATTTTCTTTTTTCTTGCAAGAAATGAAAAGAAAATACCAACTTACCAAACAAAAGTATTTTATTTTTATAATGTAAAAGGAAATATATTATTTTCAAGAAAATATTTGCCCTATTAGTATATTTTCTTGAGAAACACATCGATCTATTATCAGAGATGAAATAAAACTAGCGTACAGTCAAATTTACGCTACGTAATACTCATGACAACCGATACAGACCCACAAAATACTTTGTATCGTTACTTAATATTTCGATAATGGAAATACTAATATTAATCGTTAGCCTATTGGAAGAAAATCACTGTATTGCCCGGTCGCTTTCAGCTGATGATGTGACGTCACCAGATATATAATATGAACACGACAGATATTAAAACTTTTCTTAACACGTTAACCGCCATGTGAACCACCGGTGGTACATTGTGAATAAGACATAAACGCCACATGTACCACCAGTGGTTCAATTTTGATTTTTTATACTTTTTTCATTTTTATTTAGATAAATTAGTAAAAAGGGTTATACCATAGTCTGCATGCAAATCAAAGTTTATTAATTGAATTTTATAAAAGTGAAAAAAATAAAAGCAATTCTTTTAATTATAGTGGAAAAAATAATAGGCATTTTTCATGATAGCACATTCACATAAAAAAATTATGCAAAAGCTCCATATCTGAAACTTTTCAGTATATAGATATATATAGCATTTCATATGCACCAAAGAAACATTAGTACTCCTTTGAATGAAGTCTTTCAAAGCATGATGGGCATAAATGAGGCTTGCCTTCACATTGACCACACACTGTCTTTACTCTTCTTGCTTTGCGTGCTGCGATTTGGCTTCCTTCATTCTTACTAAGTAACTCATAGCAACCTTTGCATCTTTTTCTCACATCTCTACATTTTCCATCTAACTCAACTAAAACATGAAGTGACCTTTTCCCCCCAATGGGTGAAAAATCCTTTCCAATCTTTATATCTTCAGTTGGTTTACCTGTCAAAAGTGAGAGTACTACAGATTCTCTAAATTTCTTTATTGAAATTGGTTTGTTTGTGTGAAACTTGTTGAAGAGAATATATGAATTTACTATAGCTGTCCCAAGAAGAAGCTCAAAAGCTCCTTTCTTGTACCACTTCTTGATTTTTCTGAGGGGTGAGTAATATGAGGCCATCTGGTCAGAGTAGTCCACTCCTTTTTTGGCTGCATTATAATCCAAGATACATTGCGGCTTTTCTCTCTCTATACCACGTTTTATTTTACCAGTTTTGACTAATTCTTTGGTATATTCAGGGACAGTTGTTAGCATAAGAACATCACGTTGATCCTTCCACTTTATAACTTTTATGCCTTCAGAATTCTGCTGTGCTGCTACTTCACCTTTTTTCAGTTTTTTGCGTGTCACAGATTTTGGAACATACTTTCTGTTCACTCTCAGTGTTCCACAGACATAAGTTGATTTTCCTAAAAGGTACCTAGACAATGGCACTGAAGAATAGAAATTGTCTATATAAAGTGTTCTACCTTCACTAAGAAGTCCATCCATTAGTGCCCGAGTTATATACTCTGCATGTTCTATTCCTGGAGCATTATCACCTTTCCCTTTGTAAATCATGAATTCCCAAGTATATCCATCCACTGAGCACAATTTATAGACTTTCAATCCATATTTGTGACTTTTACTTGGATTATATTGCCGTAATATTGTCCGACCTCTAAATAAAACCATACTTTCATCTATTACAACCTTCTCACCAGGTGTGAATTTTTTAAAGTTTCTTGACAAAAGCTGAATCAGTGGCCGCAGTTTGAAAAGTCTATCACTTCCATCTGAGCGACTATTATCTGCAAAGTGTATAAATCGTAGGATCAGCTCAAATTTATTCCTAGCCATGGTTGTCTTTATAAGATCAACTCCATACATTTTGCTCCTACTCCAGTAGCTCTCAAAAGTTGGCTGCTTATTCAGACCCATGAGAATAAAGATACCAAAGAACTTTTCAATGTCTTGTTTGGTTACTGGTTTCCAAGCTTTCATCTTAGAGTGCCTAGTAATAGGCTTCATTGCTGCAGTAGTATCATAAAATCTATTAGTTTCAATTACTATCAAATCAAAGATCTCATCAGTAACAAATAATTTATACACATCAAGTGGAAGAACTTCTCCATCTGAAGTAGATGGCAAAGTGTAATGTTTCTCTTCTCTAGCTGTACATAGTAAGTTTCTAGGGAGAGCAACGGTATCCTGCCAGTCAGAGTTTCCGTTTGCTTGAGATAATTGTTGTTGAATATCTGTCACATTAGATGTTGAAGGCAATATATTTTCATCCTCTGTACCATCATCATCCGTTGCTCGCAAAATGCTGTCATCTCCTGTACCATCATCTTCTGATTCGCTGTAGCTGCTACTTTCTTCATCATCAAAATTTGGATCAGAGTCACTTAGGGAGGAATTTGAAATTTCATCATTGCTGTAATCATCATCATCATCATCTGACGGTGGTTCTGCATACCCATAAAAGCTACTAGCATCCATTGCGTTCCTAAAGAAGAAATATATATATATATAAATGTATATATATATATATATATATATATATATATATATATATATATATGTATATATATATATATATATATATATATATATATATATATATATATATATACATACATACATATACCAGAGGCACTTCCCCCAATTTTGGGGGGTAGCCGACATCAACAAGAACGAAACAAAAAAGGGGACCTCTACTCTCTACGTTCCTCCAGCCTAACCAGGGACTCAGCCGAGTTCAGCTGGTACTGCTAGGGTGCCACAGGCCAACCTCCCACATTTCCACCACAGATGAAGCTTCATACTGCTGAGTCCCCTACTGCTGCTACCTCCGCGGTCATCTAAGGCACCGGAGGAAGCAGCAGGGCCTACCGGAACTGCGTCACAAACGCTCGCCATTCATTCCTATTTCTAGCAAGCTCTCTTGCCTCTCTCACATCTATCCTCCTATCACCCAGAGCTTTCTTCACACCATCCATCCACCCAAACCTTGGCCTTCCTCTTGTACTTCTCTCATTAACTCTTGCATTCATCACCTTCTTTAGCAGACAGCCATTCTCCATTCTCTCAACATGGCCAAACCACCTCAACACATTCATATCCACTCTAGCCGCTAACTCATTTCTTACACCCGTTCTCACCCTCACCACTTCGTTCCTGACCCTATCTACTCGAGATACACCAGCCATACTGCTCAGACACTTCATCTCAAACACATTCAATTTCTGTCTCTCCATCACTTTCATTCCCCACAACTCCGATCCATACATCACAGTTGGTACAATCACTTTCTCATATAGAACTCTCTTTACATTCATGCCCAACCCTCTATTTTTCACTACTCCCTTAACTGCCCCCAACACTTTGCAACCTTCATTCACTCTCTGACGTACATCTGCTTCCACTCCACCATTTGCTGCAACAACAGACCCCAAGTACTTAAACTGATCCACCTCCTCAAGTAACTCTCCATTCAACATGACATTCAACCTTGCACCACCTTCCCTTCTCGTACATCTCATAACCTTACTCTTACCCACATTAACTCTCAACTTCCTTCTCTCACACACCCTTCCAAATTCTGTCACTAGTCGGTCAAGCTTCTCTTCTGTGTCTGCTACCAGTACAGTATCATCCGCAAACAACAACTGATTTACCTCCCATTCATGATCATTCTCGTCTACCAGTTTTAATCCTCGTCCAAGCACTCGAGCATTCACCTCTCTCACCACTCCATCAACATACAAGTTAAACAACCACGGCGACATCACACATCCCTGTCTCAGCCCCACTCTCACCGGAAACCAATCGCTCACTTCATTTCCTATTCTAACACATGCTTTACTACCTTTGTAGAAATTTTCACTGCTTGCAACAACCTTCCACCAACTCCATATAACCTCATCACATTCCACATTGCTTCCCTATCAACTCTATCATATGCTTTCTCTAGATCCATAAACGCAACATACACCTCCTTACCTTTTGCTAAATATTTCTCGCATATCTGCCTAACTGTAAAAATCTGATTCATACAACCCCTACCTCTTCTAAAACCACCCTGTACTTCCAAGATTGCATTCTCTGTTTTATCCTTAATCCTATTAATCAGTACTCTACCATACACTTTTCCAACTACACTCAACAAACTAATACCTCTTGAATTACAACACTCATGCACATCTCCCTTACCCTTATATAGTGGTACAATACATGCACAGACCCAATCTACTGGTACCATTGACAACACAAAACACACATTAAACAATCTCACCAACCATTCAATTACAGTCACACCCCCTTCCTTCAACATCTCAGCTTTCACACCATCCATACCAGATGCTTTTCCTACTCTCGTTTCATCTAGTGCTCTCCTCACTTCCTCTATTGTAATCTCTCTCTCATTCTCATCTCCCATCACTGGCACCTCAACACCTGGAACAGCAATTATATCTGCCTCCCTATCATCCTCAACATTCAGCAAACTTTCAAAATATTCCGCCCACCTTTTCCTTGCCTCCTCTCCTTTTAACAACCTTCCATTTCCATCTTTCACTGTCTCTTCAATTCTTGCGCCGGCCTTTCTTACTCTCTTCACTTCTTTCCAAAACTTCTTCTTATTCTCTTCATATGACTGACCCAGTCCCTGACCCCACCTCAGGTCAGCTGCCCTCTTTGCCTCACGTACCTTGCGCTTTACTTCCACCTTTTTCTCTCTATATTTTTCATACTTCTCTATACTATTACTCTGCAGCCATTCTTCAAAAGCCCTCTTTTTCTCTTCCACTTTTACCTTCACTCCTTCATTCCACCATTCACTCCCCTTCCTCATGCTGCCTCCAACAACCTTCTTGCCACATACATCACTTGCAATCCCAACAAAATTTTCTTTTGCTAACTTCCACTCCTCCTCTAAATTACCAGTTTCTCTTACTCTCCCCTCGTCATATGCCATTTTCAACCTTTCCTGATATTTACTTTTTACCCCAGGTTTTATTAGCTCTTCAACCCTCACTAGCTCCCTTTTACATCCACCTACTCTATTCCCCCACTCTTTTGCTACAACCAATTTTCCTTCCACCAAAAAATGATCGGACATACCGTTAGCCATACCCCTAAACACGTGCACGTCTTTCAATCTTCCAAACATTCTTTTAGTTATCAACACATAATCCATTAATGCCCTTTCTACTACTCTTCCATTTGCCACTCTTACCCATGTATACTTATTTTTATCTTTCTTTTTAAAAAAGCTAGCACTTATTACCATCTCTTGTTCAACACACATATCTACCAGTCTCTCACCACTCTCATTTTCACCTGGTACGCCATACTTCCCAATGACACCTTCTACCTCTCCAGCGCCCACTCTAGCATTTAAGTCACCCATAACAACTACATAATTCCTTCTACCCAGTCCTTCTACACACCTAGTTAATTCATTCCAAAACTCATTCCGCTCTTCTTCACTTTTCTCACTACCTGGCCCATACGCACTGACAAACGCCCAACATTCCCTACCCAACCTAACCCTTACCCACATTAACCTAGATGATATCTCCTTCCATTCCACTACTTTACCTGTCATCCATTCACTCAGCAATAAAGCCACACCCTCTCTCGCTCTTCCCCTTTCAATCCCAGACACTCTACCAGACATTTCACCAAACATCACTTCACCCTTTCCTTTCATCTTTGTCTCACACAAGGCCAATACATCCATCCTTCTACTTCTAAACATACTTCCAATCTCACATCTTTTACTCTCTATCGTGTATATATATATATATATATATATATATATATATATATATATATATATATATATATATATATATATATATATATATATATATATATATATATATATATATATACAGTATATTACAACGCAAAGACAAATGAAATTTTGTTTTATAAGAAACAGTGTCTGTATACTTTAGTGAATAATCATTGCAAAGAAAAGAATAGTAAATAAATAAAGATAAAAAATATAATAAATCAAAGAATAATATACGTATTTAGGTTTCTGTAGATCATGATCTCATGTGAATGTAAATCACTTGTAGGCCTAAGTGAGAGAAGTAATCCAAATATCACAGAGAGAGAGAGATACAAATCACATTATATATATATATATATATATATATATATATATATATATATATATATATATATATATAAAAGCTTTGTAAACTAGTTAAAAATTAAAATGGATTGTTATAGCGTGAACCATCGGTGTACAATGAGACTGAGGAATGAACGGCATTTGACAAGCATCGCCAATTGAACCATCGGTGACCAATTTATCTATGATCCACCGATGGCGCATTTGGCGTCGGAGAAAGAAAAATGTATACATGTTGCCTTATGAACCACATGTGTCTCAAGGTTTTTACACTCTCTTACCCTTCTCCACTATCTTGCAGATTAAACAACGTGTTCCCCTGTTCGCTGTGACAAACGTACTGAGAAGGATAGGACATTGTAGTTATGGCGGCAGGGAGAAATTGATGAATTGCCTTATGGCGGTTAACGTGTTAAAAGTCTTATGTCTAGTTTCAGATATCGCCAAAATATATCTCCACTGTATAGAGCAAAACAGTTTGTGTATAGAGCCAGAACAAATTAAAAAATTAAGAGCTATGAGGAAAATGGAGATACAGTGCTTATAATATCGTGCTAGCCTCAATAAAATTTAACTTACCTCTCTTCTTCCTTAACACCCTGGTCAAGCGAGACAAAATTATCTGCCAAATTATTTGCTTCACTGGGAAGATCAGTCGGTTCACTTTTCATGAAGTCTTGATTCATTAACTCTAAGGGTTCGTCTTTTATGTCAATTTTTCTATCGGAGGCGCATTCATCACCCAATTCTTCTTTTGGAATGTCTATGAGAAGGAAGAATAAATATAACTTCACAAAATAAATAAATATAAATGCACACACACACAGAGAGAGAGAGAGAGAGAGAGAGAGAGAGAGAGAGAGAGAGAGAGAGAGAGAGAGAGAGAATTACTGCTTTGCTGATGCACTTTGCTCAACTACAGGATATCAAGTTTGTTTTACTTATATTTTCATTCTTAGTTTAGAAAAACTTTAAAAGGTAATTCGGAGATCATCATCCTGAAACGTTTCTATGAATGTTCTTACATGAGCAGTTTCTATTTAGAAGCGCGTAAAATACTCAAAACAGGAATTATCCAGTTCATAGCGATAGCTACACGCAGGATGGAATGGCAGAAGAACAAACAAACTTTATGTCTAATGAACTAAATTTATATTAAGTCTGTGTGTGTGTGTCCAAGGAAACAAATGGATATTTTCATCCCATTTCTGTATAACATAAACCATTATTACTGCAGAGTAGTTTTGTAACTTTTGACGGCTATTTATCGTGGAATTACTACGGAATAAAATAGTCACTTCAATGAATATAAAGTTGTCTTTTCAGACATAAAATCACAGTGCTTTACCATTACTGTATTTTTGAGAAAACTATAGAAGATAAATTTCTGAAAAATTATTCTATAATCACTTCACAATGAATAGCAGATATTTCAGTTATTTAGAGTGAAATACTAAAGAGAATAAAGCAAACTTTGAAAAATCTACTTTGTAATCAGCAGTAGAAAAAAATAACCATGGAAATGGAGGTTATAGTCAGTGAGCATGTATATCCGAGTGGCAAATCTCGTACAAAGCACGAGTAGCGTACCCGCTGTCTCGTAGTGAAGAGATTAAAGAGCAGGACAAACATACTTTTATGAAAAACGGTCAGGAACAGATTCCATACTTACATATCTCTATAATATTTGCCGGCATAGCACAATCTTCTCTGTCTGTATGTTTTGTTGGTACAACTTGCGGATCTGGTAAATTTAATCTAACGGAGATTGGGTTTTCCTCTTCTTCTGTCCATGAAAGGTTAACTGGTTCCACTTTCATACCAGATTCCCCCGGCTTGATTTCCTTATTTGAGCAAACTGGTATATCGGTTATGTCAATTGCTTCTTCCACGGTAGAGTTCGCATCACACCTTTTCTCAGATTTTTCCGCAGGAGCTGTAAAGACAAAATGTAAATTATCCCTATTTACTGAGATCCATTATCATTTGACTAAGCAGTGCAGCCTGAACACTATAGTTAAAAAGTATCACTGGAATGGAGTCCAAGCATATTGCACCTCTCCTCCTGCAAGTAGCAATTTTAATATCACTTCTGTAAGTCCTGGAAAGAAATATTTGTATGCTCATTAGCAATGGGAAAGCCAAGGGAATAACATTTTTTTTAGCCATATACCCTATACCATTATTGCAAAATTAAGGAAAAAACACTAAGTCATGGTGGTTTTGAATTTGTGTGGCTGCGTAGAGATGTAGTGCACACGAGAAGAAATGTACTTTGATGTTTTGGCCCTTAATGCAAATCTAAAAAGGAGTGAGCAAGAATGGGAGGAACCAGGAGTGATCATGTGTGTGTGGGGGGGGGGTTACTAAGAGTGAAGCCTCGGGAAGATTTGGGGAAGGGTGGAAATGTACATATTTGTTAGTTAAAGTATTGTATGTGTCAGACTGAGTGGGGGCAGGAGTAAAAAAAATTGATAGTGAGTGTTTATGGTCTGTGAATGGAGAAGAATTTGAGGTCAAGATAATCTGAATCTGCAATGTAAGTCCTTTGCAAAAAGAGCAGAATGCATGAGGATAAATATTCAAGAGCAACATAAACTGGACACACAAACAATCTTGCTCAGTAATTATATGTTGTTCAGTTTTATCAGGTCCCATTCCAGGAAATGTGACCCTTACACATATTAACCCCATACAAACCAAACTTGGCAACTGTGTGGAAAAGGTCATGAAATTTTTTAAGTTAGCTAAAGGTGACCAAAGGAAAAGAGGGTCTGCAGACTTGGGAGTGAGTAGCTATTTCCCCTAACAAATTTTAAAAGCAATTTGCCTTTTTCCTATCTATACAAACCCGAGTCCTTTTATAGGAGTATTTTTTCAGCTTAGCTATAACTCAGCAGTTAAAATTTATAACGAGGCGTCAGTAGTTACCGGTGGGTGGCAGGCCGTAACTCTCGACTCCCTTGTCTGGTGGAGCAGGAGGCAGTTGAATTCCTTTGCTCTGGGTTTTAAAGGGCCCATGGAATATCTGAATAGTGCATTACGAAGGCTTTTTTCTTGGCATTTGATAGGAACAAATCTGTGTACTTCCTCGTATTTAGGCATTGACAAACTCCAAGTTGCAGGGCAGCGTGTGGCTCGAGGCTCGAACCTAGCTGTAGCTTGGAGGCTGGGCATGTACGTAGACTATGACGTAAGGACATTGTATCTTCATGCTAGAGTTTCCAAGGTCCCTTCTGTAAGTGTGGACTCTTCTGGTTCAATCAATTAGGAAAGGTGTCCACGAAAAGCTCAGAAATTAAGATGCCAAGATGTTATCATTTATTATAGTACTGTATAAGAAGTTTCATTACTCTGAGGGAATCAGAACTACCATACTAAGCAGCTTAATGGTAGTCATCTCAAGTGCCTTATTCCTGAAGAAAATAGACAACAGACCAAGAAACTTTGGTTGCCAGGATTTTTGCCGACAACTAAGCGTGCATGATGAGGTATCGCATTTCTTGTTAGAGTGCTGATATCAGATTTGAGAAGTCACCTGAATTGGCATTTTAAGCACAACTGAGATGGATGATCCTGGTGTCATGGATCGGGATCCAAAAGTGGGAAGTGGGGGGGAGATCTACATCGAGTAAAATCAACGTGTTAGAATTTCTCGCACGATAGTGCCGCTGAAGCATTTTGGGAACATCCCGAGGCAGGAAGGGACGAGGATGTCTGCCAACTTCCGCACCAGCTGTGCACTGGAAGCAAAAGTTCCTGTACTCCATTATTAACATTACTTGCTAAGCTACAAGGCCAAGGGCTCTAACAAGGAGATTAGCCCAGTGAAGAAAGCAAATAAGGAAAAAAAATAAACTACAAGAGAAGTAATATATTTTAAGAACACTAACAATATCAAAATAAATCTTTCATATATAATTTATAAAACATAAAAAAACAAAAGGAAGAGAAATAAGATACGACAGTGTGCCCAGTGTAACCTCAAGCAAGAGAACAATAACCCAAAACAGTGGAAACCCATGGTACAGAGAGTATGGTACTACCTAAGACTAGAGAACAATGGTTTGATTTTGGAGCCTCCTCCTAGAACAGCTACTTACCATAGCTAAACAGCCTCTTTTACCCTTATCAAACAGAAATTAACTACTAAATAATTAAAGTGTAGTAGTTGATTCCTTGAGTGAAGAATGGTATGGTTTGCTTAAGTGTTGTCAGGTGTATGATGACAGAGGGGAAAGTGTACATCATCATCATCATTATTATTAAGTAGTAGTAGTAGTAGTAGTAGTAGTAGTAGTAGTAGTAGTAGTAGTACAGTAGTAGTAGTAGGTAAGCTACAGTTCTAGTTGGAAAAGCAGGATGCTATAAGCCAAAGGGCTACAACGGGGAAAATAGCCAAGTGATGAAAGGAAATAAGGAAGACTACAAGAGAAGTTCAAGAACAATAGTAACAATAAAAATAAATCTTTTATATAAAAACTATAAAAACTTGAAAACAAGAGGCTAAAAACTTCAAAACAATAAGAGGAAGAGAAATAAGATAGAATAATGTGCCCAACTGTACCCTCAAGCAAGAGATCTCTAACCCAAGACAGTGGAAGACCATGTTACTGAAGCTATGGCACTACCCAGACCAGAGAACAATGATTTGAATTTGGAGTGTTCTCCTAGATGAACAGCTTAACAAGAGGAAAGTAGCCGGTGAACAATCACAGTGCAGTAGTTAACCTCTTGAGAGAAGTAGAATTGTTTGGTATGTGTTGTCAAGTGTATGAGGAAAGAGGAGAATGTGTAAAGAATAGGTCAGACTATTCAAATGTATGTGTAGGCAACGTAAAAATGAGCACTAGAGAAGGATCCAATGTAGTACTTTCCAGCTAGCCAAAGGACCCAATAACCACCAAGCAGTAGTATATCAATGAATGGCTGGTGCCAAAGCTGACCTACTACCTACATATCATAAATCCTTCCTTGGAGTCGAGTTCTTGGTGGTGCTGTTCATACCACAAAACCATTCAGAGGGAAAGGCCTAAGTCTCGAGCAATTACACCAGATTAGTCCTCCTGTACTTTGGTGATTTCTTCCTCCTCTTCTTGTAAAAAATATCAGGAAGAGCAAGCCGAGGTAGATTAATAGTGCCAAAAAATATACCAGGTAAACTAGGGAAGGCGCACAGGACATTAATCCACTACGCACCAGCATCGATAATGCAGCGACTATTTAATGTGCTGCCAGCTCATCTAAGAAACATATCAGGAGTGAGCGTAGATGTGTTTAAGAATAAGCTCGATAAATACCTAAGATGCATCCCAGACCATCCAAGACTGGAAGATGCAAAATACACCGGAAGATGCATTAGCAACTCTCTGATGGATATATGAGGTGCCTCACACTGAGGGACCTGGGGGAACCCAAACATAAAATAAAGCAATAAGGCAATAAGGCAATGGTGGGAGAGCTGTGAAGGAACAGGTAATAAGAACAGGTGAACAATTTCACTGGTGGCTCAAATACAATGGACTCTTAAGCAAGAGTGTAAACTGTTGTTTCAGATCATGTGCTTCCTGATCGCATAATTCCAAATATCATCAACTGATCGTAATTTTTACGATTGTCGAACACTATTTAGAGCTCCCGATCGCAGTAAATTATCATAGTTATCGATCACAGTAGATGATTTTAAGAGTTGCCCGGTAGACAATCATAGAGTTCCAAATTAAAATAGATGATCATAATGTTCCCAATTGCAATAGGTGATCGTAAAGTTCCCAATGGTAGTAAACAGTCGTAGTAAGGTACTGGATCCCAGTAACGACTGCAAGTTATGCAATCGTGGTGCACGGTATATCCCATGGGAAAACACTGATCATGGAGAATAAGCAAGAGGCACAAGAGAACTTCACATTAATGCCAGTAAGATTTATTAGCCTGCACACCATACACAATTAGAACAGTCCTAGGTTTACCTTCCATCAGATTGTGGAATGGAAAAGCAAGAAGGAAACAGATTCCAGAAGTTCTTAGACAAAAAAAAAAAATCCACTTTAGAAGATATCATTATCATAAGCTATGCTACAACCCTAATTGGAATAGCAAGATTCTATAAGCCCAAGGGCTCCAACAGGGATAAATAACCCACTGAGGAAAGGAAATAAACAAACTATAGAAGTAATGAACAATTAGAATAAAATATCTTAAGAACAGTAACAATATTAAAATAAACCTTTCATATATAAATCATAAAAATGGTGAATACATGAACCTCTTGACCAAACATTTTTCAAGGAAATAAGCATTTGCGGTAAGCAAATCCTCGTCTTGCACAAAAGGCAAGAACATACTATGCATCCAACTTCATTGGGTTGGTAAAGGGGTGATTTTTCCCAATAGTGAAAATGGAGTTAGGACTCATACAAGACAGTGCTAATAACAGGCACATGAGCACTTGTACCTCAAACAAAAAGCGATAGTTGCGGTCTTAATGCCAACCATTCAGGACTGGCTGCGCTTTTGGTACAAACCACTTAGTGCTGGGTATGATCTCGGTACATTCAGCTTTTATAGTATGAGCCACCCTCATGTACTACGAGATCGTCAGAGATATTTATCTACATATCTAGACGTCTCCCCATTCAGTGTAGTACTGTAGTAGCATTCGACTGAGATTGACCATGGTTGACAAATAGCATGTGCAGACTTTCAGTACAAAATATTTTTCTTAACTCTCCAGAAAGCTAGAGGGTACTCGTGCATAAAAGACAGCCGCTGTGCAAGCACTTGTATACCAATACATATCTTTGGGGAAGGAATGTTCCAAGTAAGTATTGTATTCTCTCTCCTGGAAAAATTCACTGTCAAATGAATAGACGCCTGCAAACATGAAAATGTTCCAAGTCGGATGAATAAGCAAAATAAACAGGCACTCTTCCTTATTGGGCTGTGCACGAGCATGTAAGTGAACTAGCACAAAAAGGTGACGTGATGCTCCACTACGAGGTTGACGCTCCCAGAGAGCATGCAAATACGAGCATGTGAGGTGGCATTCCCGTATTAGCGTGCAATCGCGAATAGGCGACATGGCATTCCTTTAAGATCATATGAGGTGGCGCAAAAGTGGGCACGCATAATTGCAAACAGGCTAGGTGACGCTCCCTTAGGAGCAAACAATTTCGAACAGGAGTCATGGTATGTACTCCCGTATGGGCACATGATGCTAAACATGCGAGATGGCGTTCCCATAGGAGTGTGTGATCGCAAACAGATGCGACAACATTTTTGTAGGAAAGCGCGATAGCGAGTTAATGAGGTGGCACTCTTAGGATCCAGCGAGCAAACAGTAGTACTGTGTTAATGGGTAAATGGCATTCTTGTGGGAGAGTTCAATCACATACAGGTGAGATGGCACTACCATAGGAGTGCAATTCCTTGGAAGTGTGCAACCCCATAATAGCATTCTGATGCGTAGTAGAGCATAATTTTGCCATTTCTTAATTAGTCCCATTGAAGGATTGAGCAACACTGTCATAGGTCACGGATATGTAACTTCTATCAATCGACTTAAAGGACTAATTATCCCCACATAAAGGATGATGCCCTTTTTTTTTCTTCCATTTTTGCTTCAAGTCCGATAAATGCGTGGATTCACTGTTAGCGCTAAGAGACGAAAGTGTGGCAGAGATTTAGGAATAAGTTGAAGCTCTCCTCTCGACGGTGTGCAACTATGCTTCGGTCTTTAATCATGATGACAATGTCATTACAAGTACACACTAACAACAATAATAATAATAATAATAATAATAATAATAATAAACAGCCAGCAACATGAATGCTTTTAACAAGAGCAAAAACTGTATGTAAGTAGCTTACACAGAAATTGTGAGTCACCTACACTTGACCAAAAAACTGCAAAGAACTTGTCTCCAATAAATTACCCTCAACACAAGTGATTGCTACCCATAAACTAGAAAAAAAAAAAAAAAAAAAAAAAAAAAAAAAAAAAAAAAAAACAGCCAGTTAATAGCGCCAGTACATAAGAAATTCTCCGAAGGCCAAAAACATAGTGGCTACTTGGTGTACTTGCTGTGGGGCAGGGATTCTCGGGCCCCTGCCAGCAACTACCAACACCTCCTTAAAGATTTGTGTATTTATGTAGGAACAAACATTTCTTATTACCAAACTTCAGCGATCAATCCAGCTCCTGGAAAAGATGTTCCAGATTTTGACTGAAACACAGAGGAAGCAAACACATATTAAAGCATAGGGCATTATCATAATGAATGACATGCATAAATAAACAAAAAATTTTAATTCAGTAGAGTATTTTTTTAAACATTTCTAGTTACACATACCTTCATAAACGGAAGTTGGTGCATTCGACTGATCATCAGACCTTCTCTGAACAAGACGGGACTCTTCAGCTACATCATTAAACCAAATTTGAGACAACTGGTGTACTTTTCCATCGCAGGAAACTAGAACAGGTTCGGCATTGGACTCTAGTATCTGACTATTATCATCTTGCCTCGTTTCATACTGTTGATCAACGCATTGGTCCTGTAAGAAATATTGCTTCGTGAATCTGCAGCAATATTCCATGTTTGTAGTGATAGTACACATTTAATGTGAAAAATGTTATTTTTATTAATAAAATAAATTTTTGAATATACTTACCCGGTGATTATATAAGCTGCAGCTCTGCTGCCCGACAGAAAAACTCTATGGTCAAAATACGCCAGCGATCGCTATGCAGGAGGGGGTGTACATCAACAGCGCCATCTGTCGAGCAGGTACTTAGTACTCCATGTAAACAAAGAACCAATTTTCTCCTCGGTCCACTGGGTCTCTATTGGGGAGGAAGGGAGGGTCCTTTAATATATAATCACCGGGTAAGTATATTCAAAAATTTATTTTATTAATAAAAATAACATTTTTCAATATTAAACTTAGCCGGTGATTATATAAGCTGATTCACACCCAGGGGGGTGGGTAGAGACCAGCATTACATGTTTACATTATTATGAGCTAAGTATTTTGTATTTCATTTTAGCAGTTATTCAAAATAACAAACATAAAATAAATAAGTACCTGGTAAGGAAGTCGACTTGAACAATTACTCTGCCTTTATAAGTACGTCTTCCTTACTGAGCCTCGCGATCCTCTTAGGATGCTGAGCGACTCCTAGGAGCTGAAGTATCAAGGGTTGCAACCCATACTAAAGGACCTCATCAAAACCTCTAATCTAGGCCCTTCTCAAGAAAAGAATTTGACCACCCGCCAAATCAACCAGGATGCGAAAGGCTTCTATGCCTTCTGGACAACCCAAAAAACAACAATAAAAAACATTTCAAGAGAAAGATTAAAAAGGTTATGGAATTAGGGGAATGTAGTGGTTGAGCCCTCACCCACTACTGCACTCGCTGCTACGAATGGTCCCAGGGTGTAGCAGTTCTCGTAAAGAGACTGGACATCTTTAAGATAAAAAGACGCGAACACTGACTTGCTTCTCCAATAGGTTGCGTCCATTATACTCTGCAGAGATCTATTTTGTTTAAAGGCCACTGAAGTTGCGACAGCTCTAACTTCATGTGTCCTTACCTTCAGCAAAGCAAGGTCTTCCTCATTCAGATGGGAATGAGCTTCTCGTATCAACAGTCTGATATAATAGGAAACTGCATTCTTTGACATAGGTAAAGAAGGTTTCTTAATAGCACACCATAAAGCTTCTGACTGTCCTCGTAAAGGTTTAGTTCGTCTTAAATAGAACTTAAGAGCTCTAACAGGGCATAAGACTCTTTCTAGTTCATTTCCAACCAAATTAGAAAGGCTTGGAATATCGAACGATTTCGGCCAAGGACGAGAAGGTAGTTCGTTTTTGGCTAGAAAACCAAGCTGTAAAGAACATGTAGCCGTTTCAGATGAAAATCCGATGTTCCTGCTGAAGGCGTGTATCTCACTGACTCTTTTAGCTGTTGCTAAGCAGACGAGGAAAAGAGTCTTTAAAGTGAGATCTTTAAAGGAGGCTGATTGTAGTGGCTCGAACCTTTCTGACATAAGGAATCTTAGTACCACGTCTAAATTCCAACCTGGTGTGGCCCAACGACGCTCCTTCGAGGTCTCAAAAGACTTAAGGAGGGCCTGTAGATCTTTGTTGTTAGAAAGATCTAAGCCTGTGTGACGGAAGACTGCTGCCAACATGCTTCTGTAACCTTTGATCGTGGGAGCTGAAAGAGATCTTTCCTTCCTCAGGTATAATAGGAAGTCAGCTATTTGGGTTACAGAGGTACTGGTTGAGGATACTGATACTGACTTGCACCAGCTTCGGAAGACTTCCCACTTCGACTGGTAGACTCTAAGAGTGGATGTCCTCCTTGCTCTAGCAATCGCCCTGGCTGCCTCCTTCGAAAAGCCTCTAGCTCTCGAGAGTCTTTCGATAGTCTGAAGGCAGTCAGACGAAGAGCGTGGAGGCTTGGGTGTACCTTCTTTACGTGTGGCTGACGTAGAAGGTCCACTCTTAGAGGAAGAGTTCTGGGAACGTCCACCAGCCATTGAAGTACCTCGGTGAACCATTCTCTCGCGGGCCAGAGGGGAGCAACTAACGTCAACCTTGTCCCTTCGTGAGAGGCGAACTTCTGCAGTACCTTGTTGACAATCTTGAACGGGGGGAATGCATAAAGGTCTAGATGGGACCAATCCAGTAGAAAAGCATCTATATGAACTGCTGCTGGATCCGGGATTGGCGAGCAATAATTTGGGAGCCTCTTGGTCATCGAGGTTGCAAAGAGATCTATGGTAGGTTGGCCCCATGTGGCCCATAGTCTCTTGCACACATTCTTGTGTAGGGTCCATTCTGTTGGGATGATTAGACCCTTCCGACTGAGGCAGTCCGCCCTGACATTCATGTTGCCTTGAATGAACCTCGTTACTAGAGACAGGTTTAGATCTCTTGACCAGGTGAGGAGGTCCCTTGCGATCTCGTACAACGTCATAGAATGGGTCCCTCCTTGCTTGGAGATGTACGCCAAGGCCGTGGTGTTGTCTGAGTTCACCTCCACCACCTTGCCTAGAAGGAGGGACTTGAAGCTTTTCAAGGCCAGATGAACTGCCAGTAGCTCCTTGCAGTTGATGTGTAACGCTCTTTGATTCGAGTTCCAAGTTCCCGAGCATTCCCGACCGTCTAATGTCGCACCCCAGCCCGTGTCCGATGCGTCCGAGAAGAGAACGTGGTTGGGGGTCTGAACAGCCAGGGGCAGACCCTCTCTGAGGTAGATGTTGTCCTTCCACCAAGTCAGTGATGACTTCATCTTCTCGGAAATGGGGATCGAGACCGCTTCTAGCGTCTTGTCCTTTCTCCAGTGAACAGCTAGGTGAAATTGAAGGGGACGGAGGTGCAGTCTCCCTAACGCAATGAACTGGTCCAGGGATGAAAGCGTCCCTATCAGACTCATCCACTGTCTGACTGAACATCGGTCCTTCTTTAGCATGTTCTGGATGCATCCTAGGGCTTGACTTGTTCTGGGGGCCGACGGAAAAGCCCGAAAAGCTTGACTGTGAATCTCCATCCCTAAGTACACAATAGTTTGGGATGGGACCAGTTGGGACTTTTCCATATTGACCAGGAGACCCAATTCCTTGGTCAGATCTAGAGTCCACTTTAGATTCTCCAGACAGCGACGACTGGAAGAGGCTCTTAGAAGCCAGTCGTCCAAATAGAGGGAGGCTCTGATGTCCGCTAAATGCAGGAATTTGGCAATATTCCTCATCAGTTTCGTAAAGACAAGAGGCGCCGTGCTTAGGCCAAAGCACAGGGCTTGAAATTGGTAGACAACCTTCCCGTAAACGAACCTTAGAAAAGGTTGGGAATCTGGGTGGATGGGGACGTGAAAGTAAGCGTCCTTTAGGTCTAAAGAGACCATCCAGTCTTCCTTCCTGACCGCTGCTAGCACAGACTTTGTCGTCTCCATGGAGAACGTCTGCTTTGTGACAAAGACATTCAGAGCACTGACGTCTAGCACCGGCCTCCACCCTCCTGTCTTCTTTACCACTAAGAAGAGACGGTTGTAGAAGCCCGGGGATTGATGGTCCCGCACTTTGACTACCGCTCCCTTTTCTAGTAAGAGAGACACCTCTTGCTTCAAAGCTAGTCTCTTGTCCTCCTCTCTGTACCTGGGAGAGAGGTCGATGGGAGACGTTGCTAAAGGGGGCTTGCGCAAGAACGGGATCTTGTACCCTTCTCTGAGCAACTTCACAGATTGTGCATCTGCGCCCCTGTTCTCCCAGGACTGCCAGTAGTTCTTGAGTCTGGCTCCCACTGCTGTCTGAAGAAGGTGGCAGTCAGACTCTGCCTTTAAAGGACTTGGTACCTTTCTTCTTAATCCCACGTCTCCCTTCGGCACGAGCACCTCCTCTGCTGGAGGCTCTGCCACGAAAGGGCGGAATAAATCTTGACGCTGGAGTATCCATCCTGGGTCTAGACACGGTAGGCAAAGGGGTGGCTTTGCGGGCAGATGACGCAACCAGGTCATGCGTGTCTTTTTGAATCAAGGAGGCAGCAATCTCCTTGATCAACTCCTCTGGGAAAAGGCACTTTGAGAGAGGAGCAAACATAAGTTCCGATCTCTGACATTGCGTTACTCCAGCTGACAAGAAGGAGCAAAGGTTTTCCCGTTTCTTGAGGACCCCGGAAACGAACGAAGCCGCAAGCTCACTGGAACCGTCCCGTATGGCCTTGTCCATGCAGGACATAATGAGCATGGAAGTTTCCTTGTCAGAAGGGGAGGTCTTCCTGCTCAACGCTCCCAAACACCAATCCAAAAAGTTAAAAACCTCGAAGGCTCTGAACACTCCTTTCATCAGATGGTCTAAGTCTGAAGGAGTCCAACAAATCTTGGAGCGTCTCATGGCTAGCCTGCGGGGAGAGTCTACTAGACTTGAGAAGTCGCCCTGGGCAGAGGCAGGAACTCCCAAGCCGAGAACTTCTCCCGTGGCATACCAGACGCTCGATCTGGAAGCGAGTTTCGCAGGGGGAAACAAGAATGCTGTCTTCCCAAGGTGCTTTTTGGACTGCATCCAATCTCCCAACACTCTTAAAGCTCTCTTAGACGAGCGGGCGAGGACGAGCTTCGTAAAGGCAGGCGCGGATGACTGCGTGCCTAAAGCGAACTCAGATGGAGGAGAGCGTGGGGCTGCAGAAACAAACTGATCAGGATACATCTCCTTGAAGAGTGCAAGAACTTTCCTAAAGTCCAAGGAGGGAGGCGTGGTCTTGGGTTCGTCGATGTCCGTATGCGGGTCGTCAAAGTGTGCAGCGTCGTCATCATCAGAGAGTCCATCGTCTGAATACTGAGGAGGAAGCGGCAAAGGAGTAGGAATTGGCTGGTCAGCTGAGTCCGGCAGCACGGGTGCATGCGTGACTGCACTGGACGCAACGTCATGGAACTGTTGGCCAGTCTGTGAGCTGGCAACAACCATAGCAGCGCGGGGGCGCAAAGCGTCTACTCCTGACTGTCTAGTCTGCTGTGGGCGAGTAGTGGTAACCACACTGGGTTGCGGAGGTTGACGCACAGCGTCAAAACAAAACAACTTAGGTTGTTGTTGTAACTCGCGAACGTCAACGGAGGGTTCCGTGCGTCGCTGAACGTCAACATGCGGCTGGCAGGGTACACTGCGCATGGGTGGCGGGACTCTCACAGCTGGAGTGCGGCAGAAGGTCGCCTCAGCGTCCACTGGACGCACAACCGTGGTTGGTTGTAGGCTAACGGGTGGTGCAGCGTCAACCTTCTCCGCACGAAAGTCCTGCATTAATGACGTTAACTGCGTCTGCATGGTCTGCAGCAAAGACCACTTAGGGTCTACAGTAGCAGGTGCGGCAACAGACGGTGTTACTGCCTGTTGCGGTACCGCTTTGCCTCTCTTAGGAGGTGTGCAGTCATCGGAAGACTGCAGCGAGTCCGAACTGACCCAGTGGCTACAACTGGGCCGTTGGACTCGCGCGGAAGGGACCGACTTGCGTTTAAGAGGCCGTGAGACCTTGGTCCATTGTTTCTTCCGAGAAACCTCTTCCGCAGACGAGGAATAAATGGGCTCTCTCGTCTTCTTGTGGGTGGGGCGATCTTGGTAAGATACGTCCGAAACCACGGAGGGAACGTCTGTCCGCTGATTAAAGCCTGTCGAACCCTTTGGTCGTACGACATTGCTTCTCCCCTGGGCTTGGGAGCTTGCAAGAGGTCCCGGACTGGGAGGACGACAGGCACGAACAGACGCACCCTCAAGCGCAACACTAACACTTTCCACAACACTACCACTCACTTTGTCACTACCCACTGCACTCTTACCCTTCAACTCCTTGACGTCTGCCATGAGTTGGTTACGGTCACTCGCCAATGACTCGACTCTCTCACCCAGAGCCTGGATGGCACGCATCATATCTGCCATCGAAGGTTGTTGAGTGCTAGAAGGGGGATCAGGAGCAACCACAACAGGGGAAGGAATAGGTTGTGGGGCATGAGGAGAGGAAATATCAACGGAGCGAGATGAACTTCTCCTGACTCTATCTCTCTCTAGCCTACATGAATATTTCAGGAATTCGAGAAAATCGAATTCCGAAAGCCCAACGCATTCCTCACATCGATCTTCCAATTGACAGGTTTTATCCCGACAATTGGAACAAACGGTGTGCGGATCGATAGAGGCCTTCGGAAGACGCCTTGAACAGTCCCTAGCACTACACTTTCTGTATTTAGGGACTTGAAAAGGGTCAGCCATCTTGAATTAGTCAAAGGGGAATTCACAATCTATCCAAGTCGTCAACAAATAATCCAAAAATCAATAAAAGAATGCAAGGATGTATTGAAGATAACCTCTGCAAAGCGAAAGCTAATAACTAGAAATGTGTACTTCACCAAAATCTGTGAAAACCAATCCAGTAAGCAACAGCGAATTTAGTAGGTCTTGCCGGTGGCACGAGAGAGAGAAAATTGGTTCTTTGTTTACATGGAGTACTAAGTACCTGCTCGACAGATGGCGCTGTTGATGTACACCCCCTCCTGCATAGCGATCGCTGGCGTATTTTGACCGTAGAGTTTTTCTGACGGGCAGCAGAGCTGCAGCTTATATAATCACCGGCTAAGTTTAATATTGAAAAATCACATTTCATTTAATTAAACTAATAAGTACTAGCTACAAAAACTTGAGTTTTGCTCTGTCTGACTTTGTAGGAACCAATAAAAAGTGTGTAGGTTAATAAGTAACTGTGTAAGTCTTACCTCTCCTATATAATAAAGAGCAAGTGTCCGGCTATACAGTATGTATGTATGTATGTATGTATGTATATATATATTTCTTTCTGGTCACAGTGAGCAGTATGACTTTTCATCACTCCCGTCCCTCGGGGAGAGTGGTCATACCTCGGCGAGAGGGGGGTGCCCCGAGAGGTACAATCAGAAACTACAATCTCCCACAAACAGCCATGTTGAAATTAGGAAAGGGGGAGGGGGTGGGTTGAATATGTGTGTAAATATCTATCTAAATACTCAACCGTCATTTCTGACTGGTCTTATACACTAGTTGTACGTAATAGCCTTCGTCAATATCTATGTATCAGACTGAGTAAAGGCAGATACATTTTATATTGAATGATAATTCAATTGAACCTGGACAGAAAACAAAAGATTAAGACTCAGTCTAACCTCAAGTTACCCTGCAATTTATGACAAATATCAAAGGGCGAGTAATTTATGTTGAAATCATATGCAGCTCAAGGTATCTAAAAAGCCTAAGAACTTGGTGACTAGGATTACTATTAGACCAGTACCTAGTGGGACTCCACAGTACACTAACCCCGATCAAGTAACTATCTAACTTCTTTCCCACTGCTATCCCTAAATTAAGGGGTTGGTTGCTTGAAGCGCCCTCTCCAATG
Organism: Palaemon carinicauda; assembly: GCF_036898095.1. Taxonomy (NCBI): domain Eukaryota; kingdom Metazoa; phylum Arthropoda; class Malacostraca; order Decapoda; family Palaemonidae; genus Palaemon; species Palaemon carinicauda. The sequence continues at coordinate 10,259,394 of NC_090755.1, forward strand.
TCTTTTATCAAAGGCATCCTCTTTTACCCCTATCATCCTTCACCTTACCTTGCCATCTAATTCTCTACCTCCCTCTTGATCTTCTCCCCCTGTATTTTGAAAATGAGGGTGGCAGAGAAAATGGGTTGAATTTTCCCAAAAAGTTTTCTTGCTCTGGATGGTGTTATTCCGCCACATATAGGCAGAGGTCTGTGTTTTGGGAGTGTTATGAGATAACCCACATTAGGGTACCAATTATTAATGAGCGTCTCCACTAACACCCCCCCCCCACCCCACCAAATAAGGAGAAATGACTATAATGTTGATTTCTTGCCTTATACAGGAGCGATGACTTTCACTTATCTTTGACCATTATTAATGGTGCAAATAACCATTTTTATGTTTTCCAAACCTCTTATATAAACCAGGGGTTAATATATGATACATTAATTTCTAGTTAAACAGTTATTTGCCACAAGATGCTCTCTGAGCAAATATCTGGCTTTAATTTTAGCCTTCTGGAAGTGTTTTAAACATTATAGATGCTGTCTGAGCAAAGATCTGGTAGTAATTTTAGCCTTCTGGAAATGTTGTAAACAATATAGAGGCTGTCTGAGCAAAGATCTGGAAGAGACTGCTTGGATAAAAACGCACGATGGTGAGATGAATTTCTGGAAAATCACCACTGAAAAGAAGTTTAAGAAAAGGTATAGGAAGAACATGTGATACGTGTGTTTTGAAGGATAAGGATAGGGAAGCTCGTCTTAGATACTCGAGCTATGCTACAAGAAGGGAAGAGGCAGAACTAATCAAGAGAGCTTTGCCATTTTTCTCTGTATGATTAATGAGTGATGGGGCATAATAACTCATGAATAGTTTTGTTAAAAGTTTTTATAGTTTATATAGATATTTATTTTAATGTTACAGTTCTTAAAATATTTTATTTTTCCCTGTTTCCTTTCCTCACTGGGCTATTTTCCCTGTTGGGGCCCCTGGGCTTATAGCATCCTGCTTTTTCAACTAAGGTTGTATCTTGGCAATTGATAATAATAATGATATTGATCAATGAAATACTGATTGATTGATTGATTTGGAGTTTTCTGGCATTGACGCCAATGTTGAAATTCTGAACGCCATTTTATTGCCAAGTTGCACTTTTCCCTTTTGACATTAGCTTTTGCCAGCTGTTCTGTTTTTTGTATGAGGTAATCATTGCCGGATTTTCTTTAACCAATTACAAGCTTCCCAATATCTATTCACAAGTTCCTGGATATTGCTATGGAACAGCTCTCTCTTTGAGTTCCAGCATGACTATCAACACATAAAAACATCATAAGTGGGAAGTACAATGACAAATTCGGAGATAATTTGTATTTTTCCTAACCATACAAACCTTAGCTATTTACATTGGGTTTACCTTTCGGCGTAGCTGAAATTGACGAGCCAATAGATTTTAACGAGGGTTAACTACCCCCGCGCTAGTTAGCGGGGGTAGGGGAAGGGGTAGCTTGCTACCCCTCCCCCCCACACACCGGTGATTTGCTTCACTTCACTTAGAGGTAGGACTTGACTTGGGGGACAGGGCTAGCGGGCAAATAAGTGTAAATAGCTAAGGTTTGTATGGTTAGGAAAAATACAAATTATCTCCGAATTTGTCATTTGTTCCGTAACCGAAATACAAACCACGCTATTTACATTGGGTGACTTACCCCTTAGGAAGGGTGGAAAGTCCCCAGCCTTACTGACTTTGGCTTTATCCGGGGACTCCGACTCCAAGTGAGTAGCACTCGAGAAAAGGAGTCCCTGCACCTTATACGTTCCTCACTTCGCAAGGACCGTGTGGCCTACATAAGTTGTGTGTGGAGGAAAGAGCGTGACTCGTCCTATGAAGTTGACTTTGAGACCTTTAGATAGGAATCCAGGATAGGACGTTCCCAATACCACCTCATCAGGGTATGGGGAACGCGACAGTATTAAGCTTAATACTAGGAGCACAAGGAAGCATGGTTTACCTGCAGAGGTTGAGGTCAGCTATGCGGAGACCAGGATGCTGCTTCCCCAAGAGAGGGGAGGAAGAAGAAAGAAGTAAGGGTCAGACATACTCTTTCATTCACGCAGACTAAAACCGGGTAACAACACCCTCAACCTACTGCTACTTGTCCATAAAGGAGCCTGAGGCTAGACCAGCTGTTGTGCAGCCACCACAGGGCCGATAGAAAAAGTATCGAGGCTCCTGTGGGTCACGTCCTGCAGGTAGTGGGCTGTGAAGGTCGTCTGACGCTTCCAGACCCCAGCTTGAAGTACCATCGTCACAGAGAAGTTTCTCTTGAAGGCCAGGGACGTAGCGATGCCCCTGACGTCGTGTCCCCTAGGACGATGTGACGGAGGAGGGTCTGGATTCAAGGCGTGATAGATAACCCTTCGAATCCAAGCCGAGATGGTGTTCTTGGTGACCCTCCTCTTCGTCCTGCCTGTGCTAACAAACAATGCTTGCACCTGAGGACGAACTGCAGCTGTTCTCTTCAAGTAACACCTCAGACTCCTCACTGGACATAATAGCAGCTGGTCTGGGTCGCTTGTTACAGAACGGAGACTCGCGACCCTGAAAGAGTCGAACCGTGGGTCCGGCACTCTAGGGTTCTGAGTCTTGGCAACAAACTCAGGGACGAACCCGGACGTTACCTCCCCCCATCCCCTTGAATGGGCGACGTCGTACGAGAGACCATGAAGTTCACTAACTCGTTTGGCAGAGGCCAAAGCTAGCAGGAAAGCCGTCTTCCAAGACAGGTGGCGATCAGAGGCCTGGCGTAATGGTTCGAAGGGAGGTCTCTTAAGAGACCTGCGGACCCGAACCACGTTCCAAGGAGGAGATCTCACTTCCGACTGAGGGCAGGTAAGCTCATAGCTACGTATGAGTAGAGAGAGTTCCAGCGAGGAAGAAATGTCTACTCCTTTCAGCCTAAAAGCCAAGCATAAGGCTGAGCGATAGCCTTTCACCGCTGAGACCGAAAGGCGCATTTCCTCCCGCAAATAGACGAGAAACTCCGCTATTGCTGGAATAGTGGCATCGAGTTGAGAAATACCCCTCCCAAGACACCAACCACAGAAGACTCTCCACTTCGCCTGGTAGACTCCCTCAGAGGACTTTCGCAGGTGCCGAGACATTCTCTCTGCGAAAAGCCTCTCTCCGTGAGGAGACGCTGGACAGTCTCCAGGCGTGAAGCCGAAGCGAGGCTACGGCTCTGTGGAAGATGTTGCAATGTGGTTGTCTGAGTAGCTCGTGTCGTGAGGGAAGTTCTCTCGGGAGCTCCGGGAACCATTCCGCGTGATGCCATATCGGAGCTATCAGAGTCATCGACAAGTTGACCGATAGTCTGGTCCTGTTGAGCACCCTTCTCATCAGACAGAACAGTGGGAAGGCGTACACGTCGATGTTGTCCCACCGTTGTTGGAAAGCATCTTGCCAGAGTGCCTTGGGGTCCGGGACTGGGGAGCAGTACAGGGGCAGTTTAAAATTCAAAGCTGTCGCGAACAGATCCACGGTCGGGGAACCCCACAAAGTCAGGACTTTGTTGGCTATCTGAGGATCCAAAGACCACTCGGTACTCACTATCTGCGAAGCCTTGCTCAGACTGTCGGCGAGCACATTCCTCTTGCCAGGAATGAAGCAAGCTGATAGTGTTATCGAGTGGACTTCGATCCACCTCAGAATCTCTACAGCAAGATGGGATAGTTGCTGCGAAAAAGTACCTCCCTGCTTGTTGAAATAAGCCACTACCGTGGTGTTGTCGCTCATCACCACCACGGAGTGACCCGCCAGGGTCCGTTGGAACTGTTGAAGAGCCAGGAAAACGGCCTTCATTTCTAGCAGGTTGATGTGCAGGTACTTTTCTGATTCTGACCAAAGGCCTGAGGTCCTCTGGTTCAGAATGTGTGGCCCCCACCCTTCTTTTGACGCATCCGAAAACAGTGTCAATTCCGGGGGGAGGACGAGAAGATCCACTCCCTTTCACAGGTTCTCGTCGACCAGCCACCACCGCAGGTCCGCCTGTTCCGAAGGTCCTATCGGGACCAGGAAGTCTGGGGAATCGAATCCTTGATTCCACCGGGACTTGAGCCGCCACTGCAGGGATCTCATCCTGAGACGGCCATTTGGAACCAGACGGGCCAGGGAGGACAGGTGACCTAAGAGACGCAACCACGATTGGGTAGGAAGCTCTTCTCGCCTGAGGAAGGGTTCCGCCACCCTCCTCAGCCTTGCTATCCTGTCGTCTGATGTAAAGGCTTTGTGGAGATTGGTGTCTAACAACATGCCTAGATAAACCAGTCGTTGGGATGGCTGCAGAGAGGACTTCTCGAGATTTACCACGATCCCCAGATCCTGGCAAAGTCCAAGAAGCCTGTCTCGGTGTCGAAGAAGGGTCGACTCCGAGTCTGATAGGATCAGCCAGTCGTCCAGATAACGGAGGAGACGGATACCGTTCCTGTGCGCCCAAGACGAAATCAAGGTAAACATTCTGGTGAACACCTGAGTTGCTGTGGAGAGACCGAAGCACAGCACCTTGAACTGGTAGGTCTTGCTGTCTAGGCTGAATCTCAAGTACTTCCTGGAAGACGGATGGATTGGGATCTGGAAGTACGCGTCCTTCAGATCCAGTGTGCACATGAAGTCTTGTGGTCTCACCGCAAGTCTGACCGTGTCTGCTGTCTCCATGCTGAACGGAGTTTGCTTGACAAACTTGTTCAGAGCTGAGAAGTCAATGACGGGTCTCCAGCCTCCAGACGCCTTCTTTACAAGAAAGAGTCGACTGAAGAAGCCTGGGGAGCCGTCGACGACCTCCTGGAGAGCATCCTTCTTGAGCATGGTCTCGACTTCAGCCCGAAGGCTAGCCCCTTTACCGATCCCATGGCATAGGAGCTCAACGACACTGGATTCGCTGTCAGGGGAGGTTGAGATGTCGGGGAGGTTGAGATGTCGTGAATGGGACGCGATACCCTTCGCCGATAACGGAGACCATCCAAGCATCGGCCCCATGTTGCTGCCACCTGTGCACGCAACTTTGAAGGCATCCCCCCATAGGTGGACACGCGGGGGGACTGCCACTCCTAGCGTTTGCGGCCGCTCCCTCTAGGAGTCTTGCCTCCCCTAGAGGACTTACCGCCCCTCTTGTCCTTGGCAGGAAAGGGCTGGGGCTTAGACACCACTTTCTTAGCTGCCGGCGCCTGCTTCGGTGTCTTGCGAGGCTGCTGCTGATGTTGCTGCGGAGCTGGAGGCTTATAGGGCCGAGATGCAAGGGCCCTTTGGAGAAGGGAGTCCTGACTAGACTTCCTCCACCTCTCAGCTATACGTTCCATGTCCTGGGGCTCAAACAAATTCCCCCGAGGAGGGAGGCGTGTCTGAGCCTGTTGACATCCACGGCGGGGACCTTCGGATGGATCTTCTCGGTCACCGCATCACGACCCTTGAGCACCGAGTTGGCCCACAGGTTGGTAACCTGATGTGCCAGGAACTCGATGGAGCTAGTGCCCGAGAGGAGGAAGGTCTCAAGGGCCTTCCTATTGCTCTCCTTAGACAGATCCTCAGAGCGCAATAGGATGCCCAGAGAACCTAGCCAAACATCTAGCCACGAAGTGGCCTGCATGGCGCACTTCGCGACCTTCTCATGGCTTAGGATCTCCGACGCCGAGAACGTCACCTGCCGGGCAGAGAGCTTCTCAAGAGGAACTCCCCTAGTAAGCTCTTCTACCGAATGGTGGGGGTGAAGAGCAAGGCTAGACTCCCCCATGATCTCAAAATACCTCCTCTGCTGGAGACGAGGAGGTGGGAGGAGTTTGTTCCCGGCAGAGGAACGACTGGAGGTAGCAAGTACTGCGAGCTGAGCGTTGGCCCTGGCTCTGGCACTCTTCAGCCCCTGGGACCAGGGCAGAGCCGCGCTGGCCTTTAGGGGCTTCTGAGTTCCATAAACCTGATCCAGGACCATGTCCTTGCCTTCACGGGGGGCGATCACAGGGTCCTTGAACGCGTTGAGCTGTCTCATCAGGCCCAAGACCCTACCAGAAGGCATGCTCAGACTCTTGCTGCTCTCCTCCCTGCGGACTGGCAGCTAAGTCTCCTGTCCCCGGAAGCTCTTCCTGGGGAGACACGTGGATGTTCTCTCGGGGTCTATCTGGTTCCTGACCAATACGTGAAGAAGACTTCGGCAATATCTTGGAGTCCTTGGGTTCCCTCCTGGGCGGGATACAAGACTCCAGCAAAGTGGTCTAGTAGGCACCTTCCGCGCGAGACGATTCTCCTCCACGAGGAGGTGACTCCCCCCTTGGTGCCGAGGGGGAGACCGCCACCTCACTGGACTCTCCCGAGGACGGAGAAGCCTCGTCTACGGGAGAAGGAGAAAACGACTGCGAAGGGGACGGGGCTTTCCTGACGGACCTCTTAGGAACCAACTTCTCCCTGGGAGAAGTCACCACGAAGTCCACTCCTCTCCTTCTCTTCAGCGGGGGCGAGGCCGTCGCTGGCTTGTGTCCTAGATCGGCGAGTGCCAGCTTCATAGCCTTCACTAACGCCCGCATCAAAGGACCAAACCAGGACTGCCGAGACACGGACACAGAGTCCGAAATTCCCGCTGCAGGGAAGGGGATCCGGCGATCCTTCAGAGTGGACACCACTGGACCTGCCTGCAAAAAAGAAGGGGAAGAAAGTTGCCTTGACCTCTACGAAGGTCCTTCCTTGTCCTGCAAAAGAGACCTGCGCTTAGGTGGAGGCGATCCCGACTGCGACCTGGCGACACGCGTCCCTGCTGCTGCCGCGAGGTGCGGAACCCGACGCGAACGGGGGTCGTGCTAACGCTCACGTGAGGGTGACACGAAAGAGTCGTACGCGAGGGGCTGTTGGAGCGCAGGCGCGCAATCGCGCGGAAACAAACGAGCACGGGCGCGTAGGCGAGTGAGCGCGTGGGCGAGCTGGAGAGTGAACGCGCTGGCGAGTGAACGTGCTGGCGCGTGGGCGAACGACAGCGCTCAGGAGACCGCTGAGGGCCAGGGGACCAATATTGTCCTGGAGACCTGTGACGCGTGGGCGAGCGATGGCGCGTAGAACGCCCAGGCGAGCGACCACGCATGGGCGAGCTGATCGCAGGGGACCTATGTTTCTCCGGATCTGCTGGGCGCTGACGCGTAGGAGAGCGCTTGCGCGCAGGCGATGGATCCCGATGAGGATCTGGAGATCGCCGGCGCTCAGGGGAACGCTGATGCGCAGGTGATAGTTGACGCGCAGAAGATCGCTGACGAGCAGGAGAACGTTGACGCGTCGGAGATCGCTGTCGTGCTGGAGAACGCTGGCGAGCAGGGAGACGGCGCGTAGAAGGCTGCGCAGGAACTGTCGGCGCGACGCGCAAAGGCGAACGCTTGCGAGTGGGCTCCGGAAGAGGAGGCGCGTGGGCATGCAGGAACTCTAGATGTACGCGCAGGAGACCGCGCGCGTTGCTGCGCAGGAGAAAGCTGACGAGCAGGATCGCGAGGGCGAGGAGAAGTTGAGTCCTTAACCGAGTCCTTAACCAAGTCCTGAACCAGAGTTCTAGGGCGCGTGTCAGGAACTGGAAGCGCAGGTGCGCGTTGACGAGCAGGAGATCTAGTGCGCTCAGGAGACCGTTGGCGCGCTGGGCGCGCAGCAGGAACAGGAGAATGTTCGTTGTCCTTAGGAGAGCGCTGGCGAGCAGTAGGGCGTTGATCATCAGAAGAGCGCTGGCGATCAGGAGAGCGTTGGTGTGCAACTATGCGTGAACGCGCAGAAGGGCGCGCAGGGGAACCCTGACGCACAAGGGAAGCGCCCACAACGTGGGCGCCATCCCTTTGCTCCGAAGGGACCGGTGCCTGTCGGCTGACAAGATCAGACTGCTGGCCGTCTGCACAGGAAGTAGAAGGTCTGGAAGGCGTGGGAGAACGTGAACGATCCCCGGAGAGGTCTAAGGACGCGGCTGCTACAGACTGCTTCTGGTGAGGAGAGTCCCTATCGGAGGAAGGAGGAGGAGAAGACTCGAAAAGGCGCCTCTTGACACCCTTATAGGGAGACGGGAGGCCCTTGAGGCGAAGCGGACGATGAGCCTTACGGCTAAGGTGGCCACGAGGGAGGTCGTCAGGATCATCAGTCCTCCGAAGAGGAGTCTCAGTCAGAGTGCTCCACTGAGGGGGAGACTTAGACGCAGGAGAGCCCGTAGGACCCCCTTCCCCCTCCGAATTATGTACAGAAGGGGGAGGAGAGCCTTCAACATCAGGAGCCGCAGAGGTTTGACCAGACTTGTCGGAAGCCTCTGCCACCACGACGTCAACGATAGACAGCGGCCCCTAACTGAATAAGGTCAAACAGGGCTTCCTTGGAGGGCAGGCCCTTAAGCCCCAAGGAACCCCAAAGCTGAAAAAGATCATCATTATACATAGAGTTAACATTAACAAAATCCTCCCCCGGAGGAGGAGGAGGAACCGCCCCGCTATGGGAGGCGACGCCCTCTCCCGCACCCCGAGGTCGGGAAACAGAACTAGGGCCTGCGCTCCCACTCGGCGGCCTCTCACTAGGAGCCGGATGAGGGGGGGCTTCGGAGGAGGTTTGGGCGGCGGAAGAAGAGTCCCGAGAGCCTTCCTCCTTCAAGGCAACCCTCGAAAGAGAACGGTCTCTCTTGGACTTCTTCTTATGCCAGCGGGCAAACCTCTCCCACTGGGAGGCAGACCACTCACTACATGTATTTTCACTATCACACCGTCGGCCTCGACACTGTGGGCAAAGGGTGTGAGGATCGGTATCCACCGCAGACATGAAGGTACCGCAAAGGCGGCCGGCAATCCCAAGGCACTTGCGCATGATGAACACCAAAGGGCGAGGCCAACTTCAATCACACAAAGCTGAGGAAAAGCAAAGAAAAGATTAAGGCTGTCAAAAACGAGGACGATAGACAGGCACGTCTGCACATCGTCCGAACCAAACGTGAAGTGGAGCAAATCACCGGTGTGTGTGTGTGTGTGGGGGGGGGGGGGGTAAGCAAGCTACCACTTCCCCTACCCCCGCTAACTAGCGCGGGGGTAGTTAACCCTCGTTAAAATCTATTGGCTCGTCAATTTCAACTACGCCGAAAGGTAAACCCAATGTAAATAGCGTGGTTTGTATTTCGGTTACAGAACAAATCTACTTTGAAATTTAGTGTAATTTGTCCCTTCGATAATTGATTATGCTGAAAACGGCTTTCTGTATACCCAGTATAGCTATTGTTGCTCAACTGACTATCCATGAAATAATGACCCCCGAGATTGGCATGCAGTGCTCATCCACGAACCGCTTGCCAGAACAGAGGAGTAGTGAGATTATTTGCGAATCAAGCGAGCCACGGCAGAGACATGTGAATTATAGGCAAGTAAAGGTGTCACGCAGTGGCCATAAAACCTGTTATTCTACATTAAAATGCTTGGAAGTATCAAATAAATTGACCATAGATTTTTCAAACGCTTGTCACGGCTATAATCGGTCCAAATTTGGTTATGCCCAGCCCTTGAAATTTCCTGTGTTCGCAGCACCGCCTGTAGGCCAATTGAACAGCCGCGTGATGTCATACCAGGAACACCTGATTTCCCTGGCAATGGCGGACACATAGGAAAATACGAGCGATACTGAAGAAATCAGCTTTGGATTTCACCGATACAGATGACAAAAATGACCCACAATTATAAATTTTGACAGCTGAATGTCGGGGCAGTATTCAGCATTATAGATTTAAGCCGGAGCGCTCATCTTCAGAAGAAAATGAGGAAAGTTCCGACGAGGGCAGCAACAGAGAAAACACCGAGGAAGACCGGCGACTTGAAGATTTATTTTGGTTGGTTTCTCAGACTAAAACATTCGGTGTGTTTGTTTTATTTATATATATATATATATATATATATATATATATATATATATATATATATATATATATATATATATAATTGTCAAAAAGAGAGAGAGAGAGAGAGAGAGAGAGAGAGAGAGAGAGAGAGAGAGAGAGAGAGAGAGAGAGAGAGAGAGAGATTTTTAATAATGCATCTTTCTGTATAATGAATGTTATAATACATAATTAGGTATGTTAAGCTAAACTAGGCCTCAACTGTTTAGTCAACATAATAGCAAATTGAATTAGGCCTATTTACATACTACTGGACTTTATATTTATATCAATTTCTGGTCATGGGGTACAAAGAACATTATTCTAAGATTCTATTTCTAATAGATTCATGGGAGATATTCAACTGAAACCATTCAAGCAAAGTATTTAAAAAGGGATTTTGACGAAGGAGAAATCTATTTCTGGGCTCAACCTGTGTCGCTCCGTGAAATGCTCCTTAAAGCACCATTTCTGAGGCATAATTATTGCTAAATATACCAGAGAAAAAAAGGATGCATGGAATGCCAGGAATAAACCCAACTCGCTCACTCTATGAGTGTCGGTATAGTTACTGGGGCGTGATAGAACCACAACCATAGGTCTCTGATAGAACCACAACCATAGGTCTCTGATAGAACCACAACCATAGGTCCCTGATAGAACCACAATCATAGGTCCCTGATAGTACCACAACCATAGGTCCCTGAGAGAACCACAACCATAGGTCCCTGATAGAACCACAATCATAGGTCCCTGAGAGAACCACAACCATAGGTCCCTGATAGTACCACAACCATAGGTCCCTGATAGTACCACAACCATAGGTCCCTGAGAGAACCACAACCATAGGTCCCTGAGAGAACCACAACCATAGGTCCCTGATAGGACCACAACCATAGGTCCCTGATAGAACCACAACCATAGGTCCCTGATAGTACCACAACCATAGGTCCCTGATAGTACCACAACCATAGGTCCCTGATAGAACCACAACCATAGGTCCCTGATAGTACCACAACCATAGGTCCCTGATAGAACCACAACCATAGGTCCCTGATAGAACCACAACCATAGGTCCCTGATAGTACCACAACCATAGGTCCCTGATAGAACCACAACCATAGGTCCCTGATAGAACCACAACCATAGGTCCCTGATAGTACCACAACCATAGGTCCCTGATAGAACCACAACCATAGGTCCCTGATAGAACCACAACCATAAGTCCCTGATAGAACCACAACCATAGGTCCCTGATAGAACCACAACCATAGGTCCCTGATAGAACCACAACCATAGGTCCCTGATAGAACCACAACCATAGGTCCCAGATAGTACCACAACCATAGGTCTCTGATAGAACCACAACCATAGGTCCCTGATAGAACCACAACCATAGGTCCCTGATAGTACCACAACCATAGGTCCCTGAGAGAACCACAACCATAGGTCCCTGATAGAACCACAACCATAGGTCCCTGATAGTACCACAACCATAGGTCCCTGAGAGAACCACAACCATAGGTCCCTGATAGTACCACAACCATAGGTCCCTGATAGAACCACAACCATAGGTCCCTGAGAGAACCACAATCATAGGTCCCTGATAGAACCACAACCATAGGTCCCTGATAGAACCACAACCATAGGTCCCTGAGAGAACCGCAACCATAGGTCCCTGATAGTACCACAACCATAGGTCCCTGATAGAACCACAACCATAGGTCCCTGATAGAACCACAACCGTAGGTCCCTGAGAGAACCACAATCATAGGTCCCTGATAGAACCACAACCATAGGTCCCTGATAGAACCACAACCATAGGTCCCTGAGAGAACCGCAACCATAGGTCCCTGATAGTACCACAACCATAGGTCCCTGATAGTACCACAACCATAGGTCCCTGATAGAACCACAACCATAGGTCCCTGATAGAACCACAACCATAGGTCCCTGAGAGAACCACAACCATAGGTCCCTGATAGTACCACAACCATAGGTCCCTGATAGAACCACAACCATAGGTCCCTGAGAACCACAACCATAGGTCCCTGAGAGAACCACAACCATAGGTCCCTGATAGTACCACAACCATAGGTCCCTGATAGAACCACAACCATAGGTCCCTGATAGAACCACAACCATAGGTCCCTGATAGAACCACAACCATAGGTCCCTCACCAGTTAGACCTCTCCCTCATCAACATCACCCGGAACAATTTTACCAAAATATCGGTAATTGGACTGGAACTAACTAAAATGTAATGTGTGCCCCCATTTGATGTGTACATTCAGCACTAGCAAGGGTAAAATAGATCAATTAACCAGTATTTATAGAGGCTGGTATTTAGTAAATACTGTAGGCATACTGGTTAAAATCTAGACATGAAATTATGTAAATTATGGGTTGGGGCATAGTGAACAATGGTGTTAGCGCACTCCAAAATCAAACCATTGTTCTCTACCCCTGGGTAATGCCATAGCCCCTGCACCAAGGTCTTCCACTGTTTTGGGTTAGAGATCTCTGGCTTGAGGGTACACTTTGGCACACTATTCTATCTTATTTCTCTTCCACTTGTTTTTTTAATAGTTTTTATAATTTATATATTTAAGATTAATTTTAACGTTATTATTGTTCTTGAAATATTTCATTTCAATTACTTCTCTTTTAGTTTCCTTATTTCCTTTCCTCACTGGGCAGTTTTCCCTGTTGGAGCCCCCGTACTTATAGTATTCTGGTTTTCCAATTAGGGTTGTACCTTGGCAAGTATTAATAATAATAATATTCTAAGTCAGCCGTAATCATACATACCAGTGACCGCTATCATACATACACCCTGAAAAATCATGTCACGGAAAACCAGGAAATTGTATTGTGACCTAACCTATGGGGGGGGGGGGGGGGGGGGGTTTGAGAGTCTGTGCGACCACTTCCTTAAAGTAAGGAATTTGTCCACCCATTACCGAGGTAACTTTATGGTAAAACACGGAACAATATTTCTAAGAGGGGAAAAACTTTAAACTTTAACTACAGCAAATGATATGATGTGCTTTCGGAGTGCATGTATAATAGCAGCCACTTGTGTGTATGATGATGGTTAACTAAGAATACAGCAGTGTAAAGGGGGGGGGGGGGGGGCTGCAAGGATGCTGGCCCTGCCCTCATAGGGTAAGTAGGTAAGAACACGGCTTTGTAGGTTTGGTGGGGGGGTGGGGTGGAAGTTTAGTTTACCTGGTGTCCATATTCTAAGCTCGCTGGAGGAACGGGCCGCTGATATACAAAGGGGAGCCTTTGTATATCAACGGCCAGTTCCTAATGCGTTCAATAAAAATGGACATCAACTAACCTAAACTTTCCCCCCTAACCTAACCTACAAGCTGTGTCCTTACCTACTTACCTAACAGGGGGGGGGGGAGGTTGGCTAACGTCCCCCGCCACCCCCTTACACTGCCGTATACAAAGTTAGACAATAATAGATACAGGTGGCCGCTATTATACATAAACCGTAAACCTTAACTACGTCATATAATTACATTATTGCTCTTCATCAATTAGTTTAATTTGGGTAGTGGGGGGTAATTCTATCCTTTCCTCACTGAGCTATTTTCCTTGTTTGAGCCACTGAGCTTATAGCATCCTGCTTTTCCAACTAGGGTTATAGCTTAGCAAATAATAATAATGTAGAGAAATCTTATGACCCATGCTAGCCGCTACGACAGTGGACTGTCTTCAAAGGTAAATATACCTTAGACTAAAATGATTCTCACCCTTTTTCGCTTCCGCTGCATCGGGAGTTTATCTTCCTCCATCGCGTATATAGTCAAAATGCCTTTTAGTCTAATGTACCGAGGAATTGCTTCAAAAGGGCAAGATTTCAAGACGATTCACTTACATCCCTTAGTTTCTTCTCTCTAGACTCTCACTAACAGGGTAACAGGGTTGCCATTTAGGATTTTGAAAACGCGCTATAGGATCTTCCAAAAAAGTGCCAGATCCTTTCTTAAAACGCGCTATAATTCCTCAAATTCGAGTCATCGGCAAGGAACCCGCGTAAGAAAAAATAAATAAAATACAAAGGCCTTATAAAAATGTAGATGGAGTTATAATATGCTATAAAGATATGCTAAAAATAAATCTAACAATGAAATCCCAGAGAATATGTCAATCTGCTGTAAGGCTTTAGTAATGACCCACATTTCTGATGTATACATGAAAACTGGTAGGACCATATCTGATTAAATATTTGGTGCTACTATAGTGTGAGGCCTACCGCCATGTGTCGCCTACCCACTGGGTAGTACCCAGGTGGAGGGTGAGGTCAAAGACTATAGTCTTTGGGTGAGGTCTACCGCGTGACCAGTCACCAGCGTCACGGAGCCCCGCACCTAACCATCGAACATGTGAACTGCCCAAATCCATCAAAAACGTGACCTGCCCATATATAAAAGGAAGCAAATGGAGCTCCTAAATAAATTTTTCCCTCGGCCTGAAAGAGATATCATTGATTGAGGGTACTAAAAATGTTGCTGAAGGAGTTTTATATGTCATTCTGACAGAGGAAGCAGCGCTGGCCTTTTTAAGAGCACAATCTCTTGGATACAGTTCAAGTAGATCCATGTCGTAAATGTGGTTCTGTTATGCAGGAAAAAAAAAAGAAAGCGTAACAGAGGAGGAGAATTCAAGCCTGTGTTACGTTGCCCTCGAAAGGGTATGGAAATATATGATAACATGTTTGATGTACGAAGAGTGTATCGCTAGAATAAATATATGGAAATATGTGTTTATTTTTACCTTTATTCCTTTTTTTTTAATGTAATTAGAAATCCAAATATCTATTTAAGTCAATTCTAAGATATGTTTAGATTAAGTGTTTATTGCTTAAACAAATGTATGAAATGTGTTTTATCTATGAGGGACGAATAATTCAGCAGTAGACCTCACGCTATAGTACTAACGGGTAGTAGACCTCACGCTATAGTAGCACCAAATATCTTTCGTTTAATAGAAAGTTACATTTTATTTTCATAATCTCATTTTGTTTACCAAAACTCTCCAGCCCATACTGAACCTTTTACAGAAAAATAGAATGACCATTGTAAGAGATAAATCAATGGGTCGAGATATGAACTTTTGTTAAAGATTTTAACATTTATTTTATGGCAAAAAAATCCAGAGGATGGCAAGAGTATAACGGAGTAAGATGGAAATTTCATAGCCTCTATAGAATATGCTGAAATGATAAACTAAGATTCAGATAGAAAATTTTTCGTAAATAGATCAATGAACCGAGTAGTTCAAAATGTGGTTTTCATCCCTTTAT
Organism: Palaemon carinicauda; assembly: GCF_036898095.1. Lineage (NCBI taxonomy): Eukaryota > Metazoa > Arthropoda > Malacostraca > Decapoda > Palaemonidae > Palaemon > Palaemon carinicauda. The sequence continues at coordinate 10,274,596 of NC_090755.1, forward strand.
ATTTCAATATGGAGTGGAAAGGAATTTGTTCTAGTTAGCCCAGCTGACTAAACTGGAATATCAAAGACTAGTTTCTAAATTTTACCAAAAATTCAGAATTATATATATTTTTGTGCTTGTTTTCATGGACAAAATCATTGCTATGGAAAAGATATTGCTTAAAACGAATCAGTTTAATAACAAACTGAAGGACACGAAGTGATAGACACAGGGAGTGGATAATTATAATTCTTTGCATATTTGAAGAGAACAAAAAGTGGTCTCATATATAATAACAATGGAGCAGAAATTACTTCAATGCAGTGTGTCAAAAGATAGTGAAATCCAATCTGTTCTTCATATATATATATATATATATATATATATATATATATATATATATATATATATATATATATATATATATATATATATATATAGATAGATAGATATATATATATATATATATATATATATATATATATATATATATATATATATATATATATATATATATATATATAATATTATATATATATAATATAATATATATATATATATATATATATATATATATATATATATATATATATATATATATATATATATATATATATATATATAAATATATATAATATATATAATATAATATATATATATATATATATAATATATATATATATATATATATATATATATATATATATATATATATATATATATATATATATATATATATATAATATATATATATATATATATATATATATATATATATGTATATATATATATATATATATATATATATATATATATATATATATATATATATATATATATATATATATATATATATATATATATATATATATATATATATATATATATATATATATATATACAGTATATATACACTTTGAAAAGCGCTATACATTCCAGAAACACGCCAGATCTAGCGCGAAAAGAGCTGGAATGACAACTCTGATTCTTAATATCTCATGACCGCGGACAGCTTGTTTACACTTGACCAAACACTGGCACTTGACTTTCATAGATATGAGTCCGCACTTCGATGTTCACATTCATCATAGATATGAATATGCAAATATTTTCCCCCATGAATGAAAATGTCAATATAATTTACTCAAAATTTTATTTATAATGGCATATTATTGTTATTATTAATTGCTAAGCTACAACCCTAGTTGGAAAAGCAGGATGCTATAAGCCCAGGGGTTCCAACATGGAAAATAGCCCAGTGAGAAAAGGAAAAAGGGAAAAATAAAATATTTTAAGAGTAATACCATTAAAATATTCCTCCTATATAAACTTTAACAAAACGTGAGGAAGAGAAACTAGATAGAAAAGTATACCTGCAATTTTCGTTCAGTTAAATATAATTTTTCAGGTAATAACTTACTGTACATATACTTATAATTATTGTACCACTCATCATCTGGAGACACTTGTGTTTGCTTATGATTGTGAGGAGGAAGTTTCGTTTTTATTGAGAAATGCCTTAAACATGATTAAAAAAACCCACTAGGGTCAATGACATGTTCTTAATACTTATAGTACATGAACAAGAGTATGATTGCATAAAAGAGAAGCCTTGTTATTCTTTACAAGTTCGGAAATACTAAAGTCGGTGCAAAGATTTCTGGTGAAATAAGCCACAACCCCTGATGATATCACAGCCAACCACGTTAGCGGTGGTCACAATACATCCCCTTACAAATTTCAAACTATATCAACTGATAATGTAAAAGACAACATGATTGGCTATGGCATGATTGGGGGGGGGGGGGGGGGGCTGTTATTTTGCCAGGAATCTCTGCAGCAACTATACACTACCCGAAGTTTCTGTCAGGAGACATGGAGGAACCTGATTCTTTCCCATTGTTATCCCTAAATTAAGGGGTTCGTTGCCTGATGTACTCTCCTCAATGCCTTTTTATCAAAGGTATCCTCTTTTCACCACATCATTCTTCACTTATTCTCACTGTCTAATTCTTTGTCTCCCTCTTGATCTACTCCCCATAAATGGTTCTTCCAAGCCCTCCTCAACATATGGCCACACCACCAGTCATGACACTTATGGCCTCTGTAATCTTTACTAACTTGCCATTCTTCTTATTTAATTTTCCAAGCTTTCCAGCAGTGATATTCCCATAATCAACTTCAACCTTCTCATGGAGGAACCTACAGTATATCCTAAATGGGATATCATCTGAAATGTATTGCTAAATTGAAAGTGACAGGGTTAGGCTCTATATCTCTTTGTCAATCGTCTCCCTTGCAAGAAGGATAGGGAAAAATACTTACATGCATCCCATATAGAAAAGTTGCTTGGTACGGTAGCTTACCTGCATAAAAAAAAGGGTCGGACATTCTTTACTCTCATCCAGGATCATCCCATGTTAACATCGAGACAGCTATCCAAGACGAGATGTTTCTTGTCCTGTGAAGGAGCCAGGTATGCTACACAACCTGCCCAGTGACTACCGCAGGGGAGAGAGAACGTGTTAAAGGAATCGTGGATATATTCCTGCAGTATATATAAGGTTGAAGGTTGCCTGCCTTCAAAACTTACCAAACTGACACGTACTTAAGCTAGTGGATTCTTGGTTTGAACCAATAGCTGATTTTGTGAAAGATACTGCCCTGTGATACTTCCACCCTGCCCAGCAGATTGGGAGGCCTCCTGACACTCCTGACAGTAGCAGGGGGGAACCGACTTCCCGAGCATCCTCCTGAACTATTATTGAGTTGTTTTTTCTATGATACCGTTTAATCCATTGTCAGTTGCTTAATCACAGTATTACTGCAGCACCTCGCATGTAATTAAATAAAAAAGTAATGGTGCTACTATAGCGTGAGGTCTACCACACTATAGCGTGAGATCTACCTCCCGTTAGCACTATAGCGTGAGGTCTACCTCCCGTTAGCACTATAGCGAGAGGTCTACTGCTGAATTATTCGTCCCTCAAAGATAAAACACATTTCATACATTTGTTTAAGCAATAAACAATGTAAACATATCTTAGAAATGACTTAGATAGATAATTTGATTTCTAATTACATTAAAAAGAAGTATAAAGGTCAAAATAAACATGCTATCATATATTTCCATACATTTATTCTAGCGATACACTCTTCGTACATCAAACATATTATCATATATTTCCATACATTAATTCTAGTGATACACTCTTCGTACATCAAACATGTTATCATATATTTCCATACATTTATTCTAGTGATACACTCTTCGTACATCAAACAGGTTATCATATATTTCCATACATTTATTCTAGCGATACCCTCTTCGTACATCAAACAGGTTATCATATATTTCCATACATTTATTCTAGCGATACACACTTTGTACATCTTCTAAGAATGACACAAATAGATTATTGGAATTTTTCTCATCACCTTCCAGCAAAAATGATCAAGATGAGACTGGAACAGCTGACGACCAACACCTCTCGGCACACGTTGAACCAGTCAGTTACAGTATTGGCAGATTTTCCTGTGAGAGTCGTTACTGTGGACATTGGTATATCCAATACAAAGAGAAATATTAATTCTAATATTTCACACAGGCTTAGGTTGCAATGCAATTTGTTGTTCATGTCCGTATAATGGAAAAATTTATTTCCTGTACGAACAGACCGTGTAGTTTGACAACCCTTTCGAGGGCAACGTAACACAGGCTTGAATTTTCTTCCTCTGTTACGCTTTTTTTTTTTCCTGCATAACAGAACCACATTCATGGCATGGATCTGCTTGTTGAACTGTATCCAAGAGATTGTGCTCTCTTAAGAAGGCGAGTGCTGCTTCTTCTGTCAGAATGACTCCTCTATAAAACTCCTTCAGCAACATTTTAAGTACCCTCAATCGATGATATCTCTTTTAGGCCGAGGGAAAAACTGATTTAGGCGCTCCATTTGCTTCCTTTAATATGGGCAGGTCACGTGGACAGGTCACGTTTCTGGTGGATTTGGGCAGTTCACATGTTGATGGTTAGGTGCGGGGCTCTGGGACGCTGGTCACGCGGTAGACCTCACCCTCCACCTGGGTAGGCGACATATGGCGGTAGACCTCACGCTATAGTAGCACCAAAGTAATACCTTT